>NC_092863.1:99223228-99265729 GCF_032062135.1 Pyxicephalus adspersus | reverse complement strand
TGGAGGAGTATATAAAGTGGAAACATGTCATTTTGTTTGAACAACTTTCAGACATTGAAAATCCTTTAGCAGGCATTGTAAATTGGATATTTAACTGAAGTCCCTGAAAGGCAAACGGACAGCATAAGGCTACATACACACGTCATGATGATTCTCAGCCGATACAAGCCACAGGGCTCATCTCGGAAGAGAATCTGACATGTGTACAGCGGCCGTCTGATGTTTATGAATCCACGTACAACAGAAGACGAACGACCTCAATGATAGTGTAGGGGAGAGAGCGCAGCACTGTGCCTCTGGCTCATTCTCCCCCCTCCCCTCTCGATAAATCAGAATGGTGCCGTATGTACAGCGCTCGTTCATTCATCTTTCAGTCTTTTGTTGTTGGAAAGGATCCTGAAAGATCAATTCCAATGACAAAAATCTAACGTGTGTATGTAGCCTTAGACATAACATGAAGCATCCAAGCACTGAGAGTGAACTGCTAAACACCCGCTCTCATTTACATAAATCATATTGAGGGGGCTTTGCGGGTATTTATCATTTTTGCGTGAAAAAGGGGCCTGCAGATCAGGGTTATGTTCTAAAATGTTGTAAAAGGTGAGTTACACAAAGTTGCAATTCCAACCTTCCTGTTTGGGTATCATATGCAACTTTGCAAAGTGTAAAAACCTTTATTAAAAAAATGTGCAGCCAAAACAAACCCATGCACCCACTGTATCCAAATTGAAAAACTCATTTTGATGCATTGGTGGGCTGAATGTACCACAGCTCCAAGCATGGAACGTACTCTCTGACATATGGCAACGGCACACAAAGCTTTACAAAAAGCAAGTATTTGAGTCACCATCTGCTGGAAAGGTAAGTACAATCCTTTTTTTACTGGACCGGTTCCTTTCTATTTCACTTGCATGGTGACCAGGTTGCTTTAATGTTTCTGTACATAAGAATTTAAACTATTTCTAAATTTTGCTATTATGTCTGTTAAAGGCAATAAAAATGGATTATCTTTAGAATGTTATGGTGAGAAAAGGCCTCTTTTGTAAGTGTAAATCAGAAAAATGTCAATGCCATACAACGTGCTTAGGTCACTAAGGTTAAAGAGGGAATTATACAGAACATTTTCTAAGGTCTATTTCCTATTAAAATGCATATTTCCTTTTATTTTGCAAAATATTCAGCAAGAAGGGCTGAAAAAGCATCTCAGCATTCTATAAGAAGAAAGAAATAAGCAGATGCATATATCACCAAACCAATGTATAGGCTTCCCTATGACAGCTAATAGTGGCGCCATCTATTGGCAGCACAGGGAAATAGAAGTTCCCATTCTTGCACAAATGTGGAAATCTATTGGCAAGTGACAATAGTGAATAATATTATACAAGTCTATAAACAAAAAAAAAAAAGGTCCCGATGCTGCTCTGGAGTTCCAATATGATTTTAAATTCACATTATGCATTTACAATTTTTTAATCTGCAAATAGCAGGGTAGGAACGTCTTTTAGGTTTTGTTTATGTTCCAGCTGGGCCGTATAACAAAAATCTGTGTTTTCACAAGACGGGTAAGAGAGTGGTAATCCTCCAATGGGGGATTATATATTTTCTGGTGACAAATAAAAAAAAAAAAAAAAAATCGACATTTAAATAGAAGTTTATTTCATGTACAGCGCTGTGTAATATGTTGGTGCTATATAAATCCTGTTTATTAATAAAAATAATAATAATAAAAGAAGTTCCTCTTAATTTTGGAAGCTCCCTTAGGAAAGGAAGTGAAGGAAAGGCTCTCCAATAGGGCAAAAATATCAAAAAAGTACACCATATATCTGGGAGTTTAACCAAACCATACTCTTTTCAAAATGGTAAAAAAGAAAAAAAAATTTCCCCCTTAACATTTTAGGTTGCAATTGACATTACTACGACCTCTACGGGTCTCAAGAACCAATGGCATTTCATAGATAACTTTCCCATAAGTGGATATATAATATAATGCTCTGAGCTCCAGGGTTTTGTATTTGTGTTTTTTAGGATATGAAGCTAAAATCTGTGCTGGGTGTAATACAAGATTCATACCACTAGAAGGCCTAAGACCAACCCTCTGTATTCCTCCATGGCACACATGGTTTAATGGTAAGAATAGAACTTTTTGCTACATTTCAACATAAAAGTAAACATATGATGGAAAAATAAAATAGTAACTATTACTGCAAACTGCACTGCATGCCTATACACTGCGTGGGAAGAATTCTTCTAACATTGCTGCCCATTGGAAAGAATGTCACCCTTATAGCCAAAAAGTGTCAATCTGACCTGAGAGGTACAAACTGCTTAAGGAACCCCAAGTAACCCCCGGAGGAACCCTTGGGTGAGAAACACTGCCTTAAATTGTATCAGGAATGTAATAGAATGCAGCTTAGATGTAGTGGCTGCATAGTTCCTTTTCCATTCTTTTCCCCTTTTATTTCTACCTGGTGATCCATGTACACATTTAATGTTTCAGTGTGACTCCTCTTACCGTGCACCATCTATGGATGAAGTGTTGTCACCTTAGAACAGGACTACAAAACGCTTCCCTTCTCCATATCATTGAGAGCAAACTGGAAACCCAAGATACAAGGTAACCAGAGTGTTTTGCACATGCAGAGACGATTTGTTTGTTGCACCGTTTGTTATCAGCTCACAAGATTTCTGGCAGGATAACCAGGGATTTTTTATAATTTATAAACTGATACAATAAAACACTTCCACTTCGGTCTTTTTAACAACCCAAAAGGGAGTAAATTAGAAGTTCATCGTTTGGGTTCAGTCCACTAACCCCTGGCAGTTCCATCTAGCAGAGGTGTATAGAAGGCGGCTGGCCAGAATTACAAATACTTTGGCAGATAAATCGGTTCACAAATGCCCGGGGTTCACCTTTAAGGTCTTTTACAATCGCTTGCATGCCGTGGAGGCTTATTTTTTTGACTTCAAATGTTTATAGTGCCTTGAGCTGAGGAATGTGTGATGTGAAGTTGATTCTGAACACCGTTGTGACTTAGAAGACAATCATGTCTCTGTGTGCTTGGAACGTATTTCTCCCAATGTAGCCATTGCAAGCTTCCCATAACCTTTCCCACCTGAAATCTGAAGGTCGTGTGAAGGACGCAAAGCTTCGCTGTCCAATCCCATTCATGTTTCCATGGTCGGTGTGATGGAAACCCCTTGAAAGAAGGGAGGGCTGGCAATAGGCAGCAGCTTTGCAGAGGACACATGGTAACCATTAGTGAGCTGTTTCAGCAGCATCACACTGCTAAGTTCTTCAGCAGCTGTCAGAGCGGCCTGGGCCTGGGGGAGCCATCCGCTAGATGTGGGAATAAACATATTAAATGCATCGGATTCGCTCTACTACGTGACGGCATGATCAGATCTGGCTTTGTTGTGCTGCATTACGGGCCAGCCTGTCACTATGTTGCTATATCCTTCATGTAAATAATTCTTGCAGAAAGGTGATGACACGTGAAGCATATGTAAACCCAATCACTAAAATCTCATATAAGTTTCCACTTTCAAAAATTTGGGACCTGGGAGGGTTTTTATTGCAGATAGGGACAGGGGATATCCAATAAGCATTCTTAGCCTTTCCTGCCTGAGCTCCGTCCGTCTCTTCTGTCATAATGCACATGTGCAGCTCAGAGGTGGTTGCAGGGATACCCCGCACATCCCTGCTTTCCCTGCAGATTCCTAAATGTCACATCATCCCAGGCCCAGCCAATCAAGATAGCCGGAAATTGAATCAAGGAAGAAGATGGTGGCACTCGCTAAGTTATGCTTTAATGCCATTTCAGGAGTAGTTTTAGTTTTTTATGGTTGTTAAAAAATACCTGGTAATCCCACTATGCTGGTTCTTGTTCAGCCACTTCCCATTATGGAAATATCTTTTTCCAAATTGCGCCCCTGCGTTGCCAACCTATCATAAGCTCTCTGGATGAAGACTGCAAGCAGCAGGCATGGTCAACTCTTGTCACTTGGGTACTCTTTAAGTTTAGGGGTCTTTAGAAGATAAGGGTAACGTGCACTTTGGGTACCCCTGGTTTGGGGGTTCCTAAACCTCGTTAGAAAATATGCATAACATGCATTTTGGGTATCCTGGGTTTGGGGATCTCTGAAACTCATTAGAAGGTATGCGTAACATGCATTTTGGGTACCCAGATTTGGGGGTCCCTAAACTTTGTTAGAAAATATGCGTAAGGTGCATTTTGGGTATTCTAGGTTTGGGGGTTTCTGAAAGTCATTAGAAGGTATGAGTAATGTGCATTTTGGGTAACCTAGGTTTGGGGGTCCCTAAAATGCATTAAAAGATATGGGTCTTAGGGGGTCTCTAAAACTCATTAGAAGATATGGGTAACGTGCATTTTGGGTACTCTAGGTTTAGCGATCCTTAAAACTCATTAAATTGTACTCAAGTTTAAGGGTCTCTAAAACTCGAAATTAAGATGAATAACGTGCATTTTGAGTACCCTAGGTTTGGGGGTCTCTCTAAAACACATTAGAAGATATGAATAACCTGCAGGCACCTCGAGGTGCTGGCACTCACACGCCAATTTAGCTGCCTGGATTACAGGCACATGTTATTCCATAAACCTAACCCCTGTCTAAACCATAAATATATGTGATCACAACCATTAACTGAGCTGTGTTGACAATCATGGCAAACCTGATAGGCAATTAAAATGTTGATGCGTATTTACAATGTGTCGATTTACTGGCATCTCAAACACACATCATCTCCCTCCATGCAATTTGCCTTATAGCAAAACCTATTTCATGCCAAATATACAGTACATAGCATCTTTCCTCCTGAATCATTACAGAAGCAGGCCCCTCTTTGTAACCTCTCATGTAGAATAAAAACCTAATAAAAAAATACATATCTGTCACATATCAAGATGAATTGCCTTTCACCTAAATATTGCACATACCAATCTATATTAAATTGGCAGGCTGGCTGTTAACTGATACTTAATGGGGGAGTACGAACGGAGGGCAGGAGACAGGGGGGAGAAAATTACAACTGCATGGCCTTTGCTGACTCTTTGAAAGCCTGACTTCTGGGAATATTTGCTGCGAAGGTCTGCAAAGCAGCAATGATAAAAAGGCTGGCGACCAGACGAGCGGTGTTTGACAACATCATTGCTGTACAAACACGGGAGGCCATAATATAAGCTTCTGCAGGAGACATCAACAGAACATGGAGCAGCGTCACGGTACGAGAAGTACCCAACATGAGGCCAAATAAGTGCCGTCCTGGACAGACGTGATATTAAACTGAAGATAATCAAACTAGAGGCAGATGGCAGCCTATGGGTGAAGGTTGTTTACAGTCTATGTTAGATCTGCAGGTCAAAATAGATTTTAGGGAAAAAAAAGATGTCCAGAGTAACAATTGGTTCTGTTTGCTATAAAGTGTTACTAAATAAAAGAAATGCCATAGCAAAAAAAGTGGATAGGCAAAAAGTGATTTGGAGTCAATGAAGTTGACCTAAACTCCCCATTTTTACTTTACATAAAAGAGTAGACAACCTTAATATGTCAAGTAAAAATTGTATGTAGGGTGCACCACCATCACCATCACGTCAATCAAGACAGAATGGGAGCACAAAGCCTCCTGGGATACCTACGTCACGCATCTAGGAAGGCTCTGGCTGCTCCTTCTGTGCATGCCTGATTTTGAGCATGTGCAGAAGGGGCATTTTTTCCACTAAGGGGGAAGTAATGCAGATCTCAGGCATGCGCAGAGAGATTGTAAACTCTTTGTTTACCCCTTTACAGCTGGCTTTGTCACCCAATCTCACGCCTGCGCAGTGCAAAATCGGGTGATGTAGCAAGAGAATTGGATGAGAAGAGGTAAGATGGCGGCGCCCAGTGCTTCCTTTAGAAGAATTCTATGACAGCGCGGAACCGGATCGGGTGAAGATCCAACACCATCGAGGGATGTGATGGTTTTATTTTCACTTTAGTTCCTTGTGAGTATGTGGTGGTTTCATATGAGCTAAACAGTATGTATTTCCAAGGGTTCTATAAACATTGGAAAAGGAAAGCGCTGTTGTTAAGCCCAACCACTTTACTCATGCATAATGCCACAGAAGACGTAATGTTTTGTTGTGTATGAGGTCATTGATGTTCTGAATAACAAGCTTCTCCCATAATAAAAAACATTCAATGTTATCGAACCTATAATTGACCCTCTCACTACATCAAAACTTTCCTAAGACGACATATATGAGTAAATACCCATCTTTAGCTGCCCGAACTGCAAAACTCCTATCCGACCATGACAAGTCACCCCTAAAGTCTTCTGGGAAATGAAACAACCAGTAGTGCCGAACTGCTGGGCCCACCACAGCTTTTACTGGTTGCTCCTGCAAACTTCCCCTCATTACCGTATCCTGAAATGGTTGGAGGTCAGCAGGAGAAACCAAAGAAAGCTGTGGGGGACACGGAATGAATGACATTCCCCGAACTGTTAATTTCTTAGAAAACTAAGGTGGGACCATTTCCCAGGTTAAGGCTCAGCAGTGTGGGAGTCAGAAAACGTTTTCATAACATTCATCTTTTACTAAAATGCCTGTTCCGGGAGATTTTAATGGGAACTGGCACAGTTGAGTTGTTATTGTGGGTGTCGATTGTAGGGCTTCCATATTCATCTTTCCATCAATACCTCAGTCAGTGACCTCATCAGGGGCCCCACACTTGGATGGTTGGAGACTCATTAAACATTATCCTTCTAGTGTGTGCTCCTTAGTGTTCAAACTAACCCTAGAATGTCTTATAAATAGTCAATGCTTGGAATAGACTTTCCGCACAGACATTGGGTCAGTAAATAAAAAGTGAATTTAAATATTGCTTTGGGGTAAAAAAAAAAACAAAAAAAGGAGGTCAGACTTAATAGAATTTTTGTTTGAGGTCACACTTTCTATACAACCATGAAAGTTGGCAAGTTGACCGCCTTCTGGACCAGGTAGCCCTAGCATGTGTCTTGCCAACTATAAAGGTTATATTGTACTTTAAACTCCTCTTGGGCAGAGACTGATCTGAATGGTTAACCCCACTTTGCTGAGCACTGCATAAAATATTCTGACCCCATAACAAAACGGAAGGTAAACACAACAACTAAGAAACGATAAAGTGGCTGCTTGGGTGATTGGATCCAAATATCCAAGAGGAGCCAGTCTGCTTTATCAGCAAGGAGAGAGGTGCGAGACGCACATCCTTATGTTGAGTCTGTTGGTGGAAACGGTCGTTAAGAAAAGCAGTGTGAGGTTACAACCACCGCCATGCTCCTCGCTAATAATAAATACTTTGCTATGTGTGCTTCGCATGGAGACAACTCCCTTCTAAAAAGAGAACGAGGATTTCGGCAGGTCTTTGTCATCCAAGAACCAAATGTCAGCTATCAGTAGCTGATTAACAGCAGGGAATACAGCTGTGCGGGCCACTTAGGCCACAAGCACCAGGGATAAGAGACTTATTTTTATGAGGGTGTCAATGGCGCCGAGGTACTCAACAGTGCAATTCAGGAGATGGATGCAGCTAATGACACAGCACCCGATATATCTGTAGTAGAAGTGTCAGCCTCGTTGTCCAAGTCTTTCTTACATCACCATCTTGTGCCTGTTCCTGTGCCACCCTTCTTCAAAAGACCTTACCCATTAAAGCCCCTCACCCCTGCAACCTTAAAATATGTAAGTGAAAACTAAAAAGAAAAAAAGTTTATGCTATCCAAATTTACCCCAGACCGCCCTTATCCCCTCTACATCATATCTTAGCATTATTTTTTTCACTTATTCCACGTAATGTAATTGCATGTAAAAAATCTTGAATGGGCAGCTGTTGGCAGTTCCTAAAGATGTAGTCACAACTCCAGAACTATATATCCCACATAGCTCTTTCCCTATACACACCGGGCCCTGGAGAAGAAACACTTTCATCAGTGAAGCTGGGTGATCCAGCAAACCTAGAATGGATCTGGTCCAGGATTAAAAACATTTGCTAACAAATAGCAAATGACTTTGAACAAATTCATTCCAGGTTTGCTGGATCACCCAAGTTCACATTGGGAAGTGCATCCTCTCAAGCCTTGGAGAGCTTTATTAAATCAGAGCGTGTGTGCGTGTTCTTGGGAATCAAGGCAGCTACACTGATTTATTGGGAAAGGAATCAATACATGCAAGTGAAGTGCCTAAAAGGGGGGGGGGGGGCGCCAAGAATGAGCAGTGGCCAGCACGATGGCTCAGTGGTTAGCACTTTGGCCTTTGCAGTGATGGGTCCCAGGTTTGAATCTTAGCCAGGAAAATATCTGCATGAAGTTTGCAGATTCTCCCCGCGCTTGTGTGGGTTTCCTCCCACATTCAAAAAACATGCAGTTAGGTTTATTGACTTCCACCCAAAAGTTGACCTTAGACTGTGACAATGACACATGACTATGGTAGGGACCCTAGTTTGTGAGCCGCTTTGAGGGATAGATAGTGACACAACAATGGAAATTGTAAAGTTATGCGTAATATGTCGGCACTATATAAATACTGTGTAATAATAATAAAAGCATGCAGATGTGTTGACCTGCAGTGCAGTTTGCTGCTTCTGGGCACACACCATCTGTTTGCTATGTTCCCTAGAGTGGCTAACCATGCGGCTTCATATCACAAGTCTGAAAAGACTTTAAAATCCATGCAATTTACAAGTGCCTGGCTAAAGTTTGGAAAAACAAGGATCCAGCAGGTGGCATGGTGAAGTTTTGTAAAACACCAAACCATTCCATTTTCTAGAATTATTATTATTATTATTAAACAGGATTTATATAGCACCAACATATTACGCAGCGCTGTACATTAAATAGGGATTGCAAATGACAGACTAATACAGACAGTGATACAGGAGGAGAGGACCCTGCCCCGAAGAGCTTACAATCTAGTAGGTAGAATGATAGGAATATGTGAATGTTAAAATTTTATACATTATTTTTGGGTTATTTAGGTTTAGAGCTCCCCTCAAAAGCATGCATTTCCTCCAATGCAACCAACGCTTCAGGATATTTAGGGTAAATCACTCTTAGGTCTCCACGGTGTAAAAACGCAAGATGGAGAGACTCTCCTCTCTTTTTATTTTGACCCGGTCTTTGTTTGTGTTTTAGAAAACGATTCTCACTTCTTATATTTTTTTTGGGTGGAGGACGTGCGTGAAAAGGAACATAATATTTTTTCTGTAAATATGGAGGACAAATGTGTTAAGTGTCAAAAAGTTACGGCCTGAGGTTTAACTGTGCGTTTAAATATGCGTCTGAACAGCAGAGGAGCCGCCAAAAACGTCTGCTCCATCATCAGCCAAATCTGATTATTATGATTTGCACAGACTCAAGTTCTTCGGGTAAAGGCAGACAAAATTGTTAAAGCCCAGAAGCTCTTATTTTTTTAAAATTTGGATCCATAACGTTTTGAAAATGTTAAGATTTTAAAGTGAAAGACCAGTCTGTAAAGGTTCTCATGATCTAGATCACGGTATAACTAGTAGTGCCAACATTCAATTCGTTCTCCTTTTGTGGAAGAGGTTTTATAATTTTGTTACGTAAGCCTTTCAGAAATGGGGAGCGGGATTTCCCCGCTTAAATGGGGTAATGGTAAGCACTTTGGGGATCAGGCAGGGCTTTATTGCAGAAAGGGACAGGTTATGTCTCTTCTGCAATAAGCATTCCTTCCTGCATGACCACCATTTGATGAGCTGTGCATGCGCAGAGATATGTCATTGCAGCCCACCAGAACAAATGACCGGGAACAAAAAAAGGAGATGGAAGAAGTTTCTTTTACATCTATGAATGTAAGAAGCCAAATTATTTTACATCTATGTAAATATGTAATGGACTATACATTTACAAAGGCTAGGTACACGTCAGATGATTCTCGTTGCAGGGCTGGTATTGAACGAGATTTTTTTGGCGGCTCCTCTGCTGTGTGTGTACAGCGGCCATCAGACATTGTTCATGGATCCATCCTGGTGCATCAACAAACAATGAATGACCACAATGCAAGTGAAGGGGAGAGCGAGCATTCCCTCTCCATACAGCAGAATGGTGCTGTATGTACAGGTGTACAGCTTTCCTTCATGCATCTTTCATCTTTTGTTGTCAGAAAGGATCAAGAAAGATCCTTTCCAATGACAAAAGTCTAACGTGTGTACGCAGCCAAGGCAAACGCACAACAATTGAATAACTTTACTGAGCAATATGTTTGCATTGCACAATGATGGAAATGTTCAATATTATGCATGTTGTCTCCATCCTTTATCTTCGTGTATTTCTCCAGGATTTAATTTATCAGTACAGTTTTACTCTGGCTTCTGAAAAAAAAAGCCAGTGTGCAGAGCTGAGGTTCCCAGCGCTTGGTTGGTATGAAGCGCTCACTTGCTGAACTGACTGGCGGAAATCCGCTCTCCTAGCTAGCATCCCTCAGGAGACTCTGCAGCAATAAACACACACATCCCCGCCGCTACGCACAGAATTTATAATTAGGAGGCTCTCAGGGACAGCAACGCTGCAAATGTGTCCTGCCTCTACCCGTTAAAGGGTCACTTCACCAAATTTTGATGATGCAGTTTCTGATATTTATGTGTGCAATACATGCCATATGTGTCTAGTGTTTTATTTATTTGTGAGGCTGGATGGTATGCTAAAATGCCGGTCTGTCCCAGACATACAAGGTCATTGCTTATATTATGGCCATATACTACAAGATGTTTTTAATAAACATTTTATTTGGTAAAAACATTATGTCTAATAAAATTAGGGCATTCTCAGCATTTGATCAATCAATTAAATCTTGATAGGGAATGTCTGTTTTTTGATTGAAACGCAACAGGGAGCAATCACTAACAACTGAAAGTCAGTGGAGTGCTCCTCACATTTTACTAACAAAGTATGGTAAGCATGCTGGTAAACATTAGGAAATACTCCCCGTTGGCTGCCAGTTGTTGGAGTGCTCCAAGATGCATTTGGCTTTTCTGGCTGATGGAAGGTGACAAGATAAATCATTGATTTCAATTGCTAACAATGGCCATCAGTCCAGCTTTAGCCGTCAGTTTCAACTCTTTCACTCCCTAAAAAATGTAACATACCTCCATGTCCTGTCCTAGGTGGCTGGCCTTGAATGCATTGGGTTGTATCTGTTAAAGTGGAACTGCAAAGACCACTTCACTTTCACAAAATTCTTACTGCTAGTAGGTTTAAATGCACCTGAAAATAAAAAAAAGTTAGAGTTCTTACCTACTTATCTTACCCCTGCCTTCTAGATTGCTTTGTGTGCTTTTTTGCTGGTCGATTTGGCCTTTATGATCTGTAATCACCTTCATGATGACCAACACAACAAAATAGCAAACAGTGAAC
This sequence comes from Pyxicephalus adspersus, assembly GCF_032062135.1. NCBI lineage: Eukaryota > Metazoa > Chordata > Amphibia > Anura > Pyxicephalidae > Pyxicephalus > Pyxicephalus adspersus. Next base: position 99,254,322 of record NC_092863.1, on the reverse strand, counting down.
CTGCCACTTTTAACTGCGCAACATCTCCAAAATCCTTATTGTACAGCGCTGCGTAATATGTTGGTGCTAAATAAATCCTGTTTATTAATAATAATAATAATAATAATAATAATAATAACATAAATGATGCAAATCCCTTGCAAGCGCAACGGAGTTCATTTATTCCTGGCAACTGCAGGGGAAGCCAGAATGTGCAGGGTATCCCTGCAACCAATGCTGAGCTGCGCCTTCTTTGTGTTTGTTTACATCATATTAATATGCATTTTTATTGTAAGCAAATCAGGTCAAACACAGAAACAACAGATGGGTTTTGATGAATGCATTTATATCACAAGTGGAAAACACTTTGTAACAAATCTTATGTTTTTTTTTAAAGACTGGATGTTGTTAATTGTGGTGCCCTAAATGCCCTGTAAGTACCATTCCAATTTGCAAAAGGAAATTGGAGATTTATATATATATATATATATATATAAATAAAACGGAAATCTCCTGCAACCAATGCTGAGCTGCGCCTTCTTTGTGTTTGTTTGCATCATATTAATATTTTTTTTATTGTAAGCAAATCAGGTCAAACACAGCTATTTGATGTGTTTTGTGTTTGTCTGACAAAAGCACCCTGCTTAGGAAGAAAGGGGCTAAAGGTGCGTACACACTTCCAATTTTTATCGTTCCAATCGAACGACGAACGATCGATTGGGCAAAAAATCGTTCGTAAAAAAGACATTATGATTGACCTAGATTGTGTGTTGCCTGCAGCAACTAGATTCTCCTTTTCACTCTTCCAGCACGAATGGCTGTGTGATACATTGTTCTTCTCATGAATTGATAAATGAAGCCTATAGACTGTTCACCGACTCGCAGGGAGCGTTTTTTTTCATTTTCACTTAAAGGCTTCGGCTGTCACAGCAGTGTGTTCCTGCCCTCTCTCTAATATTTCCCTTTTTCTGGTGCCCTTTGCCCCTCGTCCACTGACAGCCATTTATCATTTTCTCATTACAGCTGCTGGCTTTGTAATCGGACACAAGCTTCCTGTCCCGGCCTAGCCTCCCAGGGAATGCATACTCCATATGACGTGGTGTGATGTATATACAGCGCTACCTAATGAGCTGCACAAGCGCCAGTGTGCTGCCCGACCTTCTGTAAACAGAACCTGGAACCTTCCAAAATGATGTTTTAATACTTCACACCCTGGATATACGGGAACTATAAAGCTGGCCGTACATGTTACAGTTAGATTACACATTTTTTTTGTAATATTCAAATATCCGATACCCAAAGAGGTATCTTCTCCTACTATATATTTGTCAAAGCTAAGGGTGACTAAAAAATTAGATTGTTTGCAATCAGCTCGACTCATATTTATATCATGGCATATTTGAATCTTTTACAAAAAGGCCCAGCAGTTCTAAAAATATAAATAATAGTTTTCTCTGCAAAATTTACTTCCCATTTGGTGCTGCCAAGTCACTGTCCTGAGGTCAGCCCTGGTCCTCTTCAAGGGTCAATGATGATCTAACTTCCTAGAATCCCAGGTCCTCATGGAGCAGATGCGATAAAGGGGGTTCAACCTGCCCTGTATTGTTGGTGTTCTTATTTACTTCTCTTGTCTGGACCCCCCTCGAGATACCCAAGTAGGCTGTCCGGTGCCTTGACATCAACCAAGGCTATTGTACGCCTCTAACTAAAAACTTCATCTCAAAGAGCAACCAAAGCTCCAGCACCTCCTTGTCCAGATTATTTCTGTTGCCTAAATTCCCAATGGGAAAAAATTTTCATTGCCTTACCAGTGTTTTCACCAGCCCCTTTTAGCTGGGCACACCGCCCGTCACTTTTTTAGTAACCATCCAGCTGTTTTTCGGTGGTCACTGCTGAGTTTGGTCACAATACAGGGGCTGCCACCTGCTTACAGGTTCTTCCCGCCCAGCTTAAAAAAAGTTGAGTACTGGACAGGTAATGTGAGGTGTCCAACATCTAGAAAATGAGGTGGATCTTTGTGACTTGTTGCAGTTTCTAATGCATATTGTGAGGAACTCACACAGAACAAGAGCCGGTAGAACTGTGCAGAACTGCAGGAAAGGCTGGAGGGCCAACTTAAACTAGCATGGCCAGAAGGGAAGGGACATTCACAGTCCTGGTTGACGTGCTAATTAGGTGTACTTTGTGATTTCCTCGGCCCTTTAAAGTCCCGCTATTCACTAACTGTAATTCTTCTTTTCTTATAAAATAACTGAAATAAGAAACATCAAAGTCACTCAAATGTTTTCAGAAATCTATTAACTTGTTTAGCGAGAAGCATTTTGGTGAAGCAATCCTTCTTTTCATCCTGCTGGACGCTATCTAATCTTTCAGTGTGATACAACAAAAACATCTGCCTGTGAGGGGCCGTCGGGTGATCGGAAACATGTGTGCCGTGCCGGTTTGCATGTCTGAGCCCAATACCCCGGCGAGGCCCGTCTGTTTGCTTGTTTTAAGTCATTATGTGCCAACAACAGCAAATTGTTTTCTATGCTGCGGTGAAATGTCTGGGCAAACACCATCGGAGGTGGAATTTTAGATAAATTGTGATCTTATTTTGAGGTGTGATCTACAGGACATGGAGTTACAGATAATCCTTCTTACCTGCTCTGCTACCTCTATAAAGTGAAACCCCAGTCTTGATGACACCCGGCTCAATCCTGTAGATTTTTAATAGAAATAGAGATGTAGCCTTTGTTGTATGATCAATGTAAGAACAGCAAGGTTGGCTCACTAGTTAGCCTTTGCAACACTGTGTCTCAGGTTCAAATCCTCCCCAGGGCTAGACCTAGTTTGTATGTTCTCCCTGTGTCTGCATGGGTTTCCTAAAGCACTGTGTAAAATGCTGGTGCTATATACTGGTTAATAATAATAAACTTCCTAAGGCAACAAACCTGGGACATAAGGTGCATGCAATAATTGCACTGCAATAGACCCTGGTGTGGATCGGTCCAAAAATTTGAAACCTTTTAGACTAACAGTTTACAATCAGGATTTCTTTATATGAGTACACATGGGGATAGCCAATGAATGATCATGCACACAATAAGCCATGCCTGGCCAGCAAGCATCGAATATTTAAACCTTTGCATCTGCAGTCAGTACAACAGTTTGGCATTTCAGACTCAGTGAATCTGTGAATGACTACATTATTGCTGTATACATATTGCAGGCGATTATGTTATATGCAAGCTCTTGTTCATTCAGGAACGTTTGTTTTGAACAAAGAATATCCAATGTGTGTACTTAGCCTTAGTTTTGTAAAAGTAAGGCAAGTCCCCCAGCTTAGGCTACCTACACATATCAGATGATTCTTATCTGATAATCGCCTCAGGGCTGATATCGGACATGAATCTGGCATGTGTACAGCGCTTGTCCGACGCCATTCATGGATCCGTTCTGGCGAAACCACGAACGAGGATCAATTATAATACAGGTGAAGGGGAGAGAACGCAGCGGGGTGCCACTTGCTCATTCTCCCCCTTCCCCTCTCCATAGAGCAGAACGGTGCTGTATGTACCGAGCTTGTTCAGTCTTTTGTCGTTGGAAAGGATTGTGAAAGAAACTTTCCAACAATTATTGAATGTGTGTACGTAGCCTTACTCCACATGTTGATCAGTCTGCACTACGAAGCAACGGCACAAAAGACCAACATGCTCTAAATATGAACAGCAACAACTGAACCACAGAGGATTAAATGAGGAGGAAATATTGAACTGGTCATGTCATCGGCTCAAGTCCCCGATGTGACTAATGAATCTCTTTTAGCTTTTTATATCAATCTGACATTTCTAAATGTAGTAGAGATCTCTCATACAACATGTTCATTCCCGGTGACAGTAGGCATTGTCATGTGACACATTTTATCAGTCACAATTCCTCCCCACCAACAACGTACACTGCCCACGCTTGTGTGGGCGGCATGTCTATGGACGATTGATGTGGGAGCCAGCAAGCAGCTTAGCAATAAAACGGCGTTGAAAGCCTTAAACCAAATCTGTCGCTAAGGTGGGTTATTTATTATGGGTGGGCTTGTTTAGACAGACAAATGCCTTCTATCTAAATTCAAACTACTCTGCCTCCCTCACCAAGGTTCCTTTTTGGGACAAGAACAGGTCAAGTACCAGGCGAATGCAGATTTGTTTAGTCATCGTACAGCAGAAAACTACATTCGATGTGATTTTAACAATTAATAATTCCTTATATTTTCCAGTACCATGTTTTATGCATTGCCTAACTACTGTGCCCAATCAGGAAAGCGTTGTGTGCACTGGCAGTGCCCTAATGAAGTGTAATTGGCCCTATATGATGTTGTGCTACAAAGAATACAAAAGCAACTACAATATGTAAAGAAAAAAAAGCTGTTCCAGGTTTACAAATCAATCCCCAAACACTGATCCAAGTAAATGCTATTTCTAATAGCTTCAAAACAAAGGACTCCATTGCATGCAATTGCAAATTGTAGTGCAAGGCATCTTTGTAAAGTGTAATGCACCATATATTATATAATGTGGTTTTTGGTTAATACCCCCTTCCACCTTCTGGTTCCAAGAAATTACCACAAATCTGTTATTTTACTGACCCCTCTTCTGCCAGCTGCACATGGGCATTGCTGGACTAAAGTGTCATTTTGCAAGACTTTGCCTTCTCTGCATTTCACAGGACTCTATCCAGAAGTATGGCAATCTCATATTGTGTTACTAGTGGAAGACAGGGGTATGAAAAGTATAATTCTTTTACTTATTACAGGTATTTTTTCCACAAATGTCCTCTGCCTCAAGCTATTGGCTGTCCACCGAATATTGATAGAGCTACGTGTGTTACCAGAGACTTACATCATTTAGGTTGCAGTATTTACTTTTTTTGCAAGCTAAGTGGGATGTGGATATGCACATGAGCGGGCAGAATAATTTTTAGCTGTCACTATTTTTTCCACCATTTGGCTCCCAGGATTGTTATACAGCTCAGTCCAATGCTTTAGCCTCTTTGGTTTGTGGTGCATGCAATAAATTGTGATAAATACAGCACCTCTTCCACTACTTCCACTTTTTACTAGGAGGGCCTAGAACAGAATTATACTTACCTTACCCCAGTCTACAGGTGAGAACAATGTCATTGCCCTTCTGGGATAGATTTTGTGCAATGTATTGCAGGTGAAATGTTATGGGAAGACACTCTGGAAAAAGAACTGGATTGTCTTTTTTACCAAGAACAAATCCCTCAAGGAAAGTGAGGTCATCCTCACCTAGACAAGTTGTAAGATGGGGGTAATGAAATATATTTCTGATTTTCCATTTTAGTGACAGCTTTAAAAAAAAAAAAAAATCCAATTTATGATATATTAATGATTACATGTCTATTATATGTACCTAGAGTTCAGATTTAACTAAAGGCAAATTACAAATCAACTATATAGCTCGCTTTATGTAGAACGATGTACCATAAATAAATCAATGCTGACTGTTGTAAGCACCCCTGGAGGTTTTGTCCCAAACCCTTTTACGGTCACTTTTGCTGAACAAATCTGGGACCATGTAAATCTGAAAACATGTAAATACATTTAAAAAAAAACATAAAATTCATATTCTAAATACTATCACAGGCATTAATGCCATACAGTTACCAGATATTTTAATGGGTGGTATTTCAGGTATAGAGGGCAAGCAAGGTGGCTCAGTGGTTAACACTCTTGCCTTTGCAGTGCTGGGTCCCAGGTTTGAATCTCGTCCAGAACACTATCTGCATGGAGTTTGCATAGGTTTCCTCCAGGTACTCCGGTTTCCTCCCACATTCCAAAAACATGCAGTTAGGCTAATTAGTTTCTCACAAAATTGTGACTGTAATAAAGACATATGACTATGGTAGGGACATTAGATTGTGAACCCGTTTGAGGGACAGTTAGTGACATGACTAAGGGCTTTGTAAAGGGCTGTATAATATATTGCGCAATATAAATACTGTATTATAATAATATTAATAATAATAGAAGAATGGTGATTGGAATAAATTGACAGGCTCGTACATCTCCCTGAAACAATGGCGACACCAATGGGAGTCTTCACTTCTTCCTACAGGACCAGATTGAAGGTTTTGCTCTATCACAGCTGCAATTCCTCATTGTGTCAACGAGTACATTAGTCAAATACTTGTTATTAGGTTAATCTGAATATTTTAACCGTTAGGCTACATATTTAACTGCATCCAAATAATATTACAAACCATAAAAATAGCAAGCTAGCATACCTGAAGCATATTGAGGAGGAGACTTCGGAATTTGGTTCCTTCCACCATGAAGAGAGCCATTTTGTCGCAGAGTTTGGCAGCGGTGTGTGCAAAGCTTCTGTCTGTCACAGCTTTCTGATAAATAGTCTTTACAATCTCTCCCAACATTTGCTCTGAATTGGCAGAGTTCTGGGCCTCTTCCATGAACGTGGTGAGCTTGTGGTCCACGTCACTGCTGTTATTCCTCATGCTGTTTAATATTTCTATCAGTTTGTCCATTTTGGTCCTATGTGGATTGGTAGACTCGACTGCATAATCCTCCTGATCAGATAAAAATAATATAGATCAAAAGAATCCTCTGGAAATGAAAGTAAAGTAATCTAAAGAGTCAGTACTTGAAAGGTGAACACGAGGTATGGATAAATATATTTTGTGTGCACTAAATTTCTTTTGCAAACTATTTAAAAGTAGAAGTAACATAATAACTTTTCTGTATGTAGCCTGTGCACAAAACAGAGCTGTTGGAGGGACCCAGCAGACACATACAGATTGCCTGCAAAAACTATTGGGGTGGATACAATACCAAGCACCAGGAGAGAGCAGCAGTGATTGGTCTTCACTACAGAAATTCCTGCAAATCTGTATTCTTGATTAACGCACAGGTATAGAAAAAATGCAGAAAACAAACCATTATTTGGATAAGAATACACATGCCTCTCATAATCTGACAATATTTGTTTATGCCAGAATTCATCTTTATTTTCTTACAAGAGAGCAATTATATATATATATATATATATATACACACACATACACACACTTATATTCCAATTATCACCTCCCCAATACCCAACAACCTGATAAAAGTATCCTGTGACACTTGCTTGTCTCCTAAAGTCCACCATGTAGGAATACCATAAGTGTGACAAGTATAATATATGTCTCAACCATAGTCATTTCGGTAAATATAAACCCAAAGTCATTATTTTTAACACTGCAGGGTCAGCACATATGGAGCATGACAATAGCCCCTTGTGTTGGTGGTTGGAGGGAAGCAAGTGCCCTTTACACATAAAAAGTTCCACTTTAAATATTTGGGATCAGGTAGGGCTTCATTGCAGAAAGGAACCAGTAATGTACTGCCTGTTAGCTGTCTCTTATGTCAAAGTTTACCAATATACTCATGTGCAGTTCAAAGTTGATTGTGGGGGTACCCTGGCTTCCCCTGTGGGCACTTGGACTGATTGAACTCCTGTGCGACATCCTAGCCTCGCTAATCAAGATGGCCAAAGATTGGAATGAGGAAGAGAAGAAGTAAGAATATGGCAGGGCCATGATGGAACAGGGACAGATGAGTATACACAGGGTTTGTGTTAAGGTTAATGGAAAAAATTCCCCTTACATCAGTGTTAGTGGTTACTTAAGAGTCGCGCCTCCACGGGTCTTGCTAAGTAAAGTCAGCTCTGTAACTACAGTTCAGGAATCCTAAGGCACAAACCACCATTGCTCAAGACAACCGAAAAACCTCAAGAGTATCCCAAGGGTTTTACAGAACTCAGATTATGAAAACTTGACCTAGAAAGATCTAGGAACTCCAGAAAATAAATTCTGTCAATTCCTATAATCCCTCATGCAGCAAGTCAAAGAGTTTTTTTCTCTATGGTAGGACAACTAAACTACCGGAGCTCAGACATCTATCAGTGGAAAGGAAACCCGACATAATGCTTATATCAATCCAATTCCTCCCAACATCTTTCAACAGCAGGTTGGCAAAATTGCCCAAGCTGCTGATCTGCTCTTGAGAATGATGACATTAATTTCTATTGTGCTCGTTTTGATTAATGTGCTCCATAAACCCTGGTTCTGCACAGCCTTACTTAGCCAAAGAGTCTTGTCTTTAAAAAAGGAGGTCTAATGGGAAAAGGCAGTGATGATTATTAAACCAGGAGCTGCAAATTAAAACATCTAAGACTTTTCAGCGGCACATCTGCCAGCTAAGTGGCTGAAATGTTCCACGTCCTCGTCTCCTAGATCAGATTATAGGTAATTGCTGGCTACTTTTCATAAAAACCGAAATAGGATTATATACATAATAGGTGGTGACTGCTTTCTGCAAGATATCCGTGCATAACATCACACGCCTGTGGCTTGCTCAGAATACCGTATCACTGTAAAAGGATTCATTGATATAGATTATGCCTGGGCAAGATGACAATCATATTTAGTAAATCTCCACAAAACAAGCTGATAGTATGTTTTGTCTGTTTAAAAAGGCACGGTCACTTTTTCCATGCACGACAAAGTAACAATGCCTGTCTGTGCAAAGGGACCCGGACCCCCTTATTCTCCCTTGGATAGCAGCCAATCATATGCATTTTATATCAGCATGGATACTTGAAGTCTCCATCAGGGGTGCAGGTGAAGGGGTGACAACCAAGGAGCTCATCCAAAAAACAATTGCCATCTTGTATATTTTTGACATGTCAACCCACACATGAGATTTATGTGAATGGGTTTAAATGGTTATATATTCCATACATGCACTGCAAGACATTACCTTTTCTCTTAGCCGTCTCCGCAGCCGATCTTTGGAGGACTGGAGCAGAGTCACTTTAGGCCTGTCGCGTTCTCTGTTCTGAATACTGTCTTTCCTTTTGGCCTCGGACTCTGGTGTGCCGCTCTGCTGTGGCTGTTCTTGCGTGGTTTCTGGGCTGCGCGGTACATCCAGTGGGATGTGTACTGTGCAAACTGTGGTGTCCTCTATCTTCAGGCTGTCCGTCTCTTTGGCATATTTCTGGGAGTCTTTGTCGTTTGGCGGGTGCTTCTGGTTGGGATGCCATCGGCGGTTTTGGCTGTAACCATGATGACCCTGCTTGCCTGAGGAGTGTGGTGCCTGGCTTCCTGGGTACTGCTTCTGGTGCTCCCTGCTGTTGTGTTTGGCAGTAGCTGGTTGATGCTCATTGTGTTGGGGTGGCTTGTTCCCTCCTTGTGACTTCTGCTGCTTCCTGTAAAGCAGAAAACAGACAGTATAGGGTCAGTTTACCAAAGCTCTAAATTCCTGTTCAATCTGCTAAATACAAGCTTATTTGTGACAAGGCAGGGCTTTATTGCAGAAAGGTGATGTCTCTTCTGCAATAAGCCTTCTTACCTGCTTGATTGCTCACTTTATTTGTCATAGTTGATGAGTTGCACATGGGATCCCAGGCACATCCCGGATTCCCTTGCAGTTGCTGGGACTGAATGATCTCCCACACTTCTGCCTGGGAGTTCCGTCATCCCAACCTGGCCAATTAAAAAAGCCAAATTTTGCAACAAGCAAGAGAAGGAGTAAAAAAAAATGGAGGCACCCACAACGGAACAGGGACAAGACAGTGCGTGAGGGTTTATTTCCATGCCCTTACTACCATTCCCCAGATTTGCTAGTCTATGCCATAGCCCTTTTTTTTAGGACTGATTACTTCCAGTGTGGGACCAGCTCCTCTGCAACCCCTCTTCACCTTCCAACATAACCTTTTTATGTGGTTGCTGATTGGAAAGTGAATGAAAATACTATAGAGAAGCCTTTTAACCTTAAATGAACCCTTGAATTTCTTTTTGCTAATAATATTAATGATACCAACAATTCCCAGTATCAAAGTATAATCATTGACCTGTAGAATAGTTAAAACCTAGGAATAAATATTATGGCATACCTAGCATCATTTTTACACCCTCTGGCTCTCTACAAAAACTTTTTGGGTAAAAAAAAATTGAAATGAAATATTAGTACCAGAAATCAAATGCAGAAAGTAAACATCTAGGTGTCCCCTAACATAAATGTAGAAGTGTTGCATGGTAGGTAATAGATCAATTGGCCATTACTCCCTGCTCCAGGAACTACTAACAACCACAAGAAGAACTCTAGTTAAGATCTGCTATATGGTCACTTTAATGACAGTCTGGTGGGGCTGTGGATATCATATCCAAGATGGTGGCACCCAATGGAAGTCTCAGATCATAGCGTTAAGAACTCTTTAGAGGAGCAATGTGCTCGCCTCCTCCATCCTGCCATTATCAGGCTGCAATGAACACAGCAACATACGGACGCAGGGATGAGGTCACTTGGGCCAAGATAAGACTTATAATGACATTTTTAGCATGTTGAAGGGGAAAGGGAGAGGGGGATTTATATTAAAACAAACATGGCAAAATTTAAGTATAACAAACATCAGCGTTAACAGTGCTGTGAAGACTTTACTTTGAGCAAACATATGTGGACTTGCCCTCCTGGTCACTGTGAACACTAGGGAATTTGTCTCCTTGTGTTCTAATGCATCCACGTCTTCAAGAAGACAACACATCATTAATATGTATAACCTCTAATAATACAGGCAAATGCTTGACCTATTTGTCATGGTCATGTGATGCACGTGGGAAAGGATGTACATATCATCATTACATGCCATTATTGCTTTTTACCAATGACAAAATACAATGGCCTCCTTTTTTCTTTGGCTGAAAAGAAAGGCCCTGTGCCACGGTGACCATTCAGGCCTCTCTATTCATTGCATTAGGCCCAGGGTCGCAGTTGAAAGGACGCACCTGATTGGTCACTGTGGGGAAAGCAGAGGTTTAATATACGAGGCCGACGCAGGACAGGAAGATTCGGAGACGGTGGATATCCTCCTGAACAAACCGATTAGGCCCAGGCCAGCCTGTCCAAATTAAAGTGTTTCACTTGGAGCTCAGCGTGAAATCCACAGAGAGCCTGAAAATCAGCAGAGCAGATGACCTATTGACTCGGCTAGGAGCTCCGTTCACTTTGTTATGAGTAGTGGGGAAAATGACGACACCCTGGCCTGTCAGTCTCCCTCCAAAGTCCCTGGACTCTTTCCCTGAAAGAGATACATTTGTGCCGCTTCCTTGTACAATAACTCAAGGGTGATGATAGGCAGAAGCTGGTCAGCAGCTTCCCAGCATTTGCTAGGGCGCCTCTCCTCCATCGTCTGTTACAACCATTAAAAAGAAAATACTCCCACGGCTAATATTGGAGAGACGTTTAAAGGGATATAACTACTGCTATCCAAAGAAAGAGGAGAAAACAATCTTACAAATAAAGCTTTTACATTGCAAACATTTCACAATGATTGATGGAAGCTCTTTGCTCAAATCTGTTATTTAGGTACAGACACAGGTCAAGTCATTGTATTGCTTGAACGCTTTAAAGTGCAGGACCGTTTTGTTTTTTGTTTTTTACCCACTTAAAGTGGACATAAACCTAAAATTTTTTATTTAACATAAATAGGTAGACAACCCTTTTATATAAAGTAAAAACCCTTTTTTTTTTTTGCAGCACCTCCCCTTTCTGTCTTGATCGCCACAAATGGGAGCAAAAACGTCACGCATAAGGGGAGGCTTTTGGCTGCTCCTTCTATGCATGCCTAAACGCGAGCATGCGCAGAAGCAGCCCTTTCTTTAATGGGAGAAAAAAAATTGTTGATCTCACACATGCACAGTGAGATGGTCAATCTTTTCCCCCATGTCACCCGATCTGTGCAGTGCGAAATCGGGTGACGTATGAAGAACCAAGAAGAAGATGGCAGCCCTGTCGCTTCGTCCAGGGCAGAAAAAAAGACACTGGGACAACCAAGGACCCTCCCGATAAATCTGCGGGATTTGTGGGTAAGTGTTTTTTTTTTTTTTTTTTAATTTGGACTAGTTCTGCTTTAAGTGTGTCCTAAGTACTCCTAATAGGAAATCCAGCAAGGATAATAGGAAGCCTTTATAATAGGCACAGTAGGTATGCAGAATTGAAATCTCTAAATCTTTGGCACTTTAGATCTCTGCAAAAACCCTTCTGACCCTCCAATACTTCCCTTACCTAGTCCTGTGCAGCTGGCCTTATTCCCTAGAATTTCCCCAAGTTACTAACACCACATCGGCTAAACAGGAGCCAGAAAGCTCAGGTAAGGCAAGTATGGGAGGGTCAGGGTTGCCAAAATAAATGCTGTGCATCACACTCTTGGGTATAATGGAGCTACATAGAGGACTCAGAGAGCAGAACCAAGTATGGGCTGCACAGAAAAAGAAAATATTGTCCGGGCAGCAAGATGTTAGAAATGAATGAGCTCATCTGAGATGTGAAAGGCCAGTCTGTGACACAGAAAAGGCCGTATCTGTGGAATTAAAATACTATGGGAGACATGTTCTAAATCCTCCCTGCTCTGTGTACCATCTCCTGTGGGACGCAAGACAAACAAACCAGCCTCAGCAGGAATCTCACGTCTACTAGTGTGAATTCTCCCGGGAGTCTGCGTCTCTTTCTCAATTTGGAAATTCTAAATACATAGAGCTGCTGAAAGATGTGCTGGGTATACAGGAATGGAAGTGTGGTGGGTCTTCATCATGCAAAGCCAATGAAACTTATAGGACTTGTGGATATTACAATCTGTGCCATAGATCTATATAAGGCAGGACTACAGGAACATCTCCATTTCAAAAACCTAAAGGCGGTGTCCTGTAAACAGAGAAACCAGGAATAGGAAAATAATTAGATTTACAAATCTGAATCTATATTTAAGCGAATAGCACCTCTGTATATTTTGCAGGCCTCATCATTTTAATGGTGTGTAGAACTAAAATTTCTGCTCTAAAAATTTGCAATCAGGCAAGGTTTTTTTACAGAAAAGGAAAGAAGAGGCCCCCTGCAATAAAACAAACTCACCTGCTCAATCACTCCTATAAAAATGGCATGCTTGCTTGTTTGCTGGGTGGATAGTGGGACCAGGCTAAAGTGTCCAGGAAAAGGGTACTGGTGAAATTTTGGAGCCAAAACCTTCACCTGATACCAATGACACTAATCCAGTGCTCTCCATATTACCTGCCTTGCATGCAGTGTGTGACTGACCTGGAATTTAAAATCACCTTGGTGCTTTGAATTTGTTTGTTTGCTTTGCTATTCTGCTATCAAGTGGCTGCTGTGGCAAAATGCGTCGGGGTACCGAAAAAATAATTTTGATAGTTTTTCATTTTTTTTTGTGCATAAATTTTGAGGTAAAGCCATGTATGTGGTGGTCCTTTTATTGACTGTTGTATATATTGACATTATGTAAATCCATGTTTGAAATAAAATGCAATTTTTATTCATTTGATATAGGTATGCCAGTAATTTCCCGCTTGGGTCCACTTATGGGAAGTAGGACTATTTATTTTCCTCCAATCGCTCTCATTAACTATCAAAATCCTGGAACATCCCGGCTTCCTCTCAGGATGCTAGAATTGAATAGACACCTAACTGTGGGCCTGCACAAGAGTTAGGTCAACCTGGTCAAAAAATGGAATGGGGAAGATAAGCAAAAAGATGTTGGCACCCCTGACAAATTGTTGGAGTGGACTACGTTCAGCTTTTAAACAATCCAGACGTGAGGTGGTAAAGCCAACTGAGGACGAGAGGCAAAACAATACAGCGCTGGATACTGGAGTATATTGGCTGATCCTTCCTTCCCTCTGATGGCGGTTGAGGGGCTCATACATAATACAGGAACTTGCACTGCCTTTGTACAATTCTATTCATTTAAAAAAGCACATATTCTGATGAAATGTTCTACTTAAGTACAAAAACACAAACGTTTGCAGCAACTGAACCACACAAACACACATCATTTTATTTTTTTTTTTGCTAAAATGCCAATAACTTTTTTTTTTTTTAAAACAGGTTTTTTTCTACTATAGAGTAGTAATAATGCCATTCAGGTCACAAGGGAAAAAAATAAGGGAGAAAAACAACTGTTCAATACAATACTTGACTTCTGCAATGCAAAGTCATTCAAAACATACACATTATTATTTCAGATGAGACAAGTGGTATTTACATTCAGAGCGGCGGCTCGGTACGGTACATCGTGTCCTTCAGTGTGAATCATAACAATTGGAGAGCTGGCACCTACACCAAACAACACATTTTAACTTTTTTTTCTTCAAGTTTTCTTTTATCTAAAACTAACAAAAGTATGTTATGGACTTACAAGCACAGTGGTGGGTAAATGTTACATTAGAAATTCCATGGTTATTGTGCAACCTAAGGCAAACCTTGGACAACGTTGTGATAGAAAAACAGTTACCTTTTTATAAAGGTGTCTGTCTGCTGCTTTAAAGAGGTCTGTTTTTTTTTTTAAATAGGTGGCCAACCTACCCTTTTCAATGCATGTTACCTCTTTGCATAGTGGTGCATTTGCGTAGTGATGCAGATATACATACTTAGATATACATGCATGCTCCTTCAAACCTGATGCTTGCATAGGTTTTGCTCAGAGATTGACTTTCAGAACATAAAACTGTTTTTGGTCCACTGCTTGCGGTCTACCCCCCAGGATGGCATGAGAAGAGGTGGGCTATAGTGGGGACTTTCTAGCTGAAATCTCTATCTGCATAATTAAATAGCCAGGTATAGAAGCCCTGGGGTGTTCCTTTGTACTTGAATATGCCATTTCATCTCTTCGATATTAAAAGGAAATAAAGATTTTGCATTATTGAATAGTAATTTTCTTTACTCTAAATGCATTTGGACCTGAAAATATTCAGCACAAGATGGTTGTCATCCTTTGCTCGGACTTCGTTGCAGAAGAATGCGACGGATAATAAAAAAAAAGTTTGCATGTAGGACGTGAACATGTGGGGGCTTGCTCAGAAGATGGCAGATTTGGGACACAAGCCCAGTGGATTCCACTGATTTATGGACCTTGTCAAACCTTGTAAAAATTAATGCTCTGCGACCTTCATTTATGCACTTTTCTGGAGGTCATGAAATTCCTGGTTAAGAAAAAAAAATGTGCCAGTATGGAATGAATGGTTCTGTATACAGTAAGTTCTGCTGTATACTGTTTGAAAGTCATTTCCTGTAGAAGAATTAAGCTCAACACACACTCGTCTATTATTGTGTATTCTTATATTAAAAACCAAAAAAAAAAAACCTGACAAGGTGATATAAGCAGGAACGGTCTTCCTCGTCCAATTTGGCTTGCTCCTACCTTCTGCTCATTTAAAAGAGCGCTCAATACCCATTTTTTCAAACTTGCCTACCCATCTTCTTCTGCCTTTTGAAACCATCACTACTTCCCACCATTACATATCTCCCATTCTATTGTGTGTAAATTCCCCAACCAACTAGATTGTAAGCTCTTTGTGGCAGGGTCCTCTCCTCCTGTCTCACCGTCTGTCATTTGCAACCCCTATTTAATGTACAGCGCTGCGTAATATGTTGACGCTATATAATTATTAAACAGGATTTATAAAATAATATTAATAATAACCCGGGTGCAAGACCCTAACCTGCTTTTTTCATTTTTATCACGGACCACCAAATAAAAAGCCCAATTCATTATGAGGATTGAAGTGCAATGAAATCATCATCAAAAGAGTTTTTTCACCTATTTGGCGAAAAAACTTCACCAAATAGGTGAAGATTATATACATCAAGATTATATACATCACCTCACTATCCAGTTTACAGAATCAGGCCCGAAAGCCGCACACGTCCCCGGAGTCGGGAGGACGGCAATCCGTGTATGTCCCGAATCCTCTCTGAAGGTTCCGGCAGAGACAGACTGACAGATGGCTGCACAGACAATTAGCTTCACAACATAATTGTCTCTGACGACCTTGAGAAAAGAATTGCTGTCTGTGTGTGCAGTCAGATGAGGACGTCTATGGCTGGTTTAGCTTGTCATCTAGGCAAAAACACACTGACATACTACACGTACGATCATGCATTTCTAACATACATCCTGAAAAGCTCATTGGCTCAGAGCATCTAAAATGATATGCAAATTTTGACTTTGGAAAAAGTCAGAGTTCGCCACACCCCTTCACCTTCCTGTTGGTCTATTACCATCATTAAGAGATAATGAAGGTTGCCATTGATGAACTTCTGCTAAAGATTGCTCTGATCTTTTGGTTTCAGCAGTTTCAGTTCTCACTTGAAACAAGTATGCAGATAACAGAAACTGAACACCTGAGCTGCAAATGCATCACTGAGTCAGTGATTTATCATCCAAACCCAGCTCCTGGTCTTAGATGCCAGCTTATGTAAGGGACAGCATTCACCTGCAGGCCTAACTGTATGGAAGCAATTGGGAATCACTTTGTGCATGCATTGTGGCTGCAGTGATTCACAGCATGGTCCTGAATGTGGCAAGTCGCTTCTGGCCATGCGGTTACTTTACCCCCTTTGGACTGCAACCACAGGGTGTACAGCTGCAAGTGTGAAAAGGGCTCAAATCTGTACAGTTCTTGCCGTGTTCACAAATGCCACAGATTTGTCCCTGCTGAAGTAGCTCACCTTTACTGCTACAAAGTTAAAATGCACAGTCTGATCACTAGTGCAGAGGAGACTGAGGAAATGCTTCCTCCTGCCTGCAATTAAATAATTATCTCATTAATATTATTAAAAAACAAGATTTATATAGAGCCAACATATTACACAGGGCTGTACATTAAATAGGGGTTGGAAATGACAGACAGATACAGACAGTGACACAGGAGAAGGTGAGGACCCTGCCCAGAAGAGCTTACAATCTAGGTGGAGGAAGTATCACACAAAATGAGGGGGATATAGAATGGTGGGAAGTAGTGAGGGTTTAGGAAACAGAAGTTGGGTAGGTTAGTTTGAAAAGATGGGTTTTGAGTGCTGTTTCAAATGAGCAGAAAATAGGGACAAGCATATATAAGACAAGAATAGGACGAGAAAGGCCATTCCAGAGAGTCGGGCAGCACGAGAAAAGTCTTGGAGCCATGCGTGTGAGGAGGTTATGAGTGAGGAAGTCATTAGTAGGCCATTGGAGGAGCAGAGAGAGAGGCTGGAGGAGTATTTTTTTACCAGGTCAGAAAGGTAAGTGGCACAAGAACTGTGGAGGGATTTGAAGGCAAAGCACAGGAGCTTGAGTTTGATTCTAAGGTGAAATGGAAGCCAATGAAGAGAACTACAAAAAGATTCAGCAGAAGAGGAGCGGGGGGAAGGATGGATGAGTCTGGCTGCAGTGTTCATAATAGATTGTAGAGGAGAGAGTCGGGTTAGTGGAATACCAGAGAGGAGGAGGTTACAGTAGTCCAGACGAGAGATGATAGGAGTATGTACAAGGAGTTTGGGGGTCTCTGGGGACAGGTAGGGGCGGGCTGTGGAGGTGAAAGTGACAGGACCTGCAATCTCAGAAGTCACAGGACTGAATGTCAGGGATAGAATTTTAGTAATAAAGTAGAATAAATAAATTCTATAATTGCTGTATAACATAAAATGTCAGGAATGTAGTCAACCAGATCCACTTTATATTTTCAGATGAGGTTAGTCTGTGATCATCAGCCATGGCTGCAGTATTCGCTCTACGATCATTCATTGTGATTGTCTAGGCCAATCTTGAGTATATTTTTACTGTCATACATTACTGACATGTGCGTTTTGCTTCTGCGGCCTTTTCCGGAATGTAACAGCCATATAATTACATATCGGCATCAGCCATAAAACACTTTCCCATTAACTAAAAATAACGCTCTCTCTCTCTCTTCGAGTCTATTACCAGTGGCATTCCTGCATGCGGCTATATCAGTCTCGCCAGCCCTGCCATGGCTCATTAATAGAAAGTTATGGGAGCTCTAGAAATAGTGGGAAGTTTAATGGACAGGAACTTTCCTAGGGCTTAGCGTTGCAATGAGGCTTTTGCGGACAGCCATTGTATTGTGGCCTGCACATGGCTGGAGAATAGATCTTATTTTACATTCATCCCCGGCAGGTAGCTATGCAGACGAGTTGGTGACCCCAGCAGGGTCGAAGTCAGGAGCAGGACAAGAGAATCAAAAAACTGGAAAATTAATTGCAAATCCTAAAGAAAAAAAAACACATGCACTACACGCAGTTTCCATTTTTTCTAATAAAATTATACTTTAAATCTTTTGTTACATCCTATTATTGTGCAGCATGTCTGCAGCCATGTCCGACCTAAATTTCCTACGTTCATGCAGCCAGTCGCCATCAGAAACCTTAACAAAACAACAAGCCAAGAAAGCATACAGATAAAGAGACAAGGCGAGGGTTCTAAACAAAGAATTTTTAAGGCAGGATCATCAGACATTTCATGGGAAACCTCATAACCAACTTGCAGGTAAAAATGAACAAAAAAAATGAAGTATTGTAAATGCTTTCTTGCAGTGTTTATCCTTTCCATAAACATACATTTATTTTTAGTATGCAATGTGTCCCTGCACCAATTCTGAGAACAATCTCCTTCCTTCCCTCTATATGTCTCGATCTCCAATTTACTTGCCCCAGCTACTTCGCCCTTCCCCTCAACTACCATATAAAATTTTAGGTGGGAGGAATAAAGGTGAATACTTGTCACTTAAAGCGGAAGTAAACCCAAAATAATAAAATTCACACTCACCTTCAATCCCACAGATCAGTCTATCTGTCGGGAGTTTTCTTCCAACGGGTTTCGCGTTGTCCTGGTACACGTGTTCAGTCCGGCATAGAGGGAGTGCCAGGCGCCGCCATCTTTTCCTCTCTTCTGTGGCTTCTGAGGCTCTGTGCTCCCATTCATTCTTGATGGTCTAGGCCAGCAAATTTTTTAGGCCACTAGCCCCTTTTTTAGGGGTACGCAGGCGCACACTAGGCCAGACTCTCTCTGGAGTCCCGCCAATCCCTCTCCTTTGCAATGCATGCGGCTCCTGGGCTCCGGTAGTTTATTCTGGCTCTGCCGCGGGTTGCAGGTCGGGATTAGGCCGGATTGGCCAGGGGGCGTTAGGGCGGAACAAACTATCGGCTTTGCCGTATTTGGCCTAAAGGCGGGAGTTTGCTGACCCCTGGTCTAGGCGATCGAGAATTAAAGAGGACCTATACTCAAAAAACAAAAAAAACAAAAAACAAAAAAAAAAACAAACAAAACACACACTTACCTTCAATCCAGCAGGGCAGACCTATAACTCCAAGGGTTTCTGGCATCTGGTCACGCGTGGTCCCGACATTCGTACCGGAGCTGGCACTCTGAGCACCGGCATCTTTGTCTTCTCTTCCTGGTTCTCCCTAACCATGGCGCGAGATTGGGTGATAAAGGATGAAAAAAAATTTGCAGATCTCACTGCGCATGCGTGAGATCTGCAAATTTTTCTCTAAACAGAAAGGCTCAAAAAAAGGCAAAAAAAAAAAGAATTTTTACTCTACACAAAAGGGTTCTCTACCTTTTATGTAAAATGAAAATTCTGAGTATAGATACGCTTTAAGGGGAGCGGTGCTGCATGCTTTTTTTTTTTTTTTTTTTAAACAGTAACAAACAATTTTTACTTTACATAAAAGGGTAGACAACCCTTTTAATTATAGCAACAATTCTGAGTTTAGGTAGACTTTAAGTGAAAGTTTTGAGTATGCTGACATCACATAGAAGATAGTGCCACCCGGGGGAGTTTTGCTTCTTGGAGGGGGGGGGTTATAGGTAAAGAAAATCTTCTAATAAAATTACATATGTATTTATGTTACAGGGTAAAATCTGCCCTCCAGTCTTTACATCTATCTGGTACAGTCGTAGCGGCTCCTCTCCTGGGCTGCTTGCTCTGATTTCTGTGCACACTCTGAGCATCTCACAATGCACATTAGAAGCTGCAGAAAGTCAGATAGGGCTGCCTCAACTCCTGGCTGGAGGAGAGCTTCATTCACAGCATGTGCAAGGGAAATCCCTGGCAAAAAATGCATGCTCAGCTTAACAGAATTTGACAGCTGGGGGCAATCAGGCAGATAAGAACAGTATTTCCAGAAGGGACATCGCCTGTCCCTTTCTGCAATAACCACCGACCTGAATCTCCAATGTTCAAAGCAGGACTTTAAAGGCATAGGGTCTGACCACTGAGCCAGCAAATGGCAGTGTTTCAGTGTGAGAGGGCCACTTAAAAGTTTCACCTGTAGACTGTATAACCCCTCCAATACCTCCATTGATGGTTGGGAATACAGCACATTAGGCAACTTTTCACTCATTGTAACTAATGGATTATTCTGCAGAGAAAAATTACAGAAAGGCCTTTCAAGAAAACCAGAGCCCGGAGTTCCTTCCCACTCACTTGTGTTTTGCTTGTAATAAAGTAAACTAATAAAGTACATTGCTGTCCATCTGCCCCATGTAGACAACACACAATTCCATTTTTCATCAACAAATTCTTCAGATCCTTGTAATCCGGGGTATGCTGCATGTCTAGGCAAAATACACGTGTTCTTAGAATTTGGATTTTTATTTCTAGGAAAGATCTTCCTAAACATGTGAGATAAACGTGGATGCACTTTAAATATTCATGCATCATTTTGACGGACAGTCAGAGCACAGACTAAACTAATCCCAATGTTAGAAACAAACTACACAACTCCTGAAATTTTATTTTGTCTTCAGACTTTGGTTTTTAGGATTCTATCTAGGGATGTTTATGTATTATTTAAAAATGGATGGACTTAAAAATAAAAATTCAGCTTCATGTTCTGCAGCATTCCCAGATCCAATATGTTATTATTATGACAAAGTATTTTTATAGCGCCCACAAATTACGCAGTGCTGTACAAAGTCCATAGTCATGTCACTAGTGGTCCAACAAAGGGCTCACAATCTAATGACGCTACCATAGTCATATGTCATTAATACAGTCTAAGGTTAATTTTAGGGGGAAGCCAAATAACCTATGTTTTTGGAATGTAGTAGGAAACCCGAGTACCCGGAGGAAACCCAAGCAAACACGGGGAGAACCTGCAAACTCCATGCAGATAATGTCCTGACCAAGATTCAAACCTGAGACCTAGTGCTGAAAAGGCCAGAGTGCTAACCACTGAGCTACCGTGCTGTCCAAGTATAGTCAATTTGCTGTACGGTTGAAACAACTGGCGCCCATTTCATCCGTAAGTAACCCAGGAGCAGTCACAGTCATTTATAATAGGAGATTCAGGGCTTTATCAATTGCACTTTTTGAGTATTGTGTTTGACTATAAAATAAAAAGCTAAAGACTCAAAACAATTACAGTTACCCTAAAAGTTTTGGTTAGGGGTCACTGAGCAGCCTTTACTTTTTCAGGTGCAATGATATTTTTTCAGGCGAGTGCCAAAAATTCCTTTGCCGTGGCTTCCGGCATCCATAATGCTCTGCCAAAAGCAACCAAGCCGGCTTTCAGAACGCAAAAAAAACTGACATTTTGCATTCTAAGAGCCAGAGGGCTGTCAAATTAGAAAAGACTCAAATCCCTCTCAGTTTCAGATTTTATTTTTTATCATTTGCTTTTTATACCTTTAATTTTTATGGCCTGGCTGTATTTTGATGAAAATGGCTAGCACAGTGTGCTGAAAAACATTAAAATGATTACAGGCTCGGTTCAGCACAGCCGACTGCTCGTTCTGGGCATGCACAGATCTTCTAGGTTATATGTAAAATACTAAAAACATACAAGAGAGGCTTTTCTGTACCATCAGGAACACATTCATGGATATGATGGTCCAGTATTCTATATTCCTAACCTCGGGGATATCCATTCTGCAATACAATACTCCTACCTGGCTGATCACGATTTTTAAAAAATACACACCTGTCCCCATTCCGCCACAGGTGCTGCCATCTTCTTCCTTCTTCTCTTCCTGGTTTAGATCTTCTGCTATCCTGATTGGCTGGGATGATATAATCCCAGTCCCGGCAGCCGCAGGGGTAGCTGGGATGTGCCGGGTATCCTGAATTCTACGCTGAGCTTAGCATATTTTGACCTGCGAGGACAGTGATCAGGCAGGTATGTTTTATTGCAGAAGTGACATTGCCTGTCCCTTTCTGAAATAAAGCCCTGCCTGATCACATATACAGTCCTCATTAACACAGAAACTTTACAGGTTTAGTATGAAGAATGAAAGTTTGACCTATAAATTAGCACAAATATGAGGAAGTGTCCTGAATAAGCAGGGGTGAATGAAAACATAGGACACAACTAAGCAGAATTACAAGGTTGACTTGCCTTTAACATTGGGATTTCTCCCAAAAATCTGTACTTGATAAAACCATGCTGGCCGTGTCTCGCTGCTAGTCCAAGCCAGAACTAATCTTACAATTATAGGTTGCCGAACAGGGAAGAATTAGTCACGGCAAAACTTTTATACGACTGGGTATATTTAGTCCCTTGTGTCCTAACAAAACTCAGATGGCCACATCCCATTCACTACCGATTCCCATCACAACAATTAATCCAAGGCATATAATAAACAAGACCATGTAACAATTTCTGTCTCTCGGATCTCTGATAGTCACTTTTACCATAATTGAATATGTTGGGAGTGGCAGCACAAACATCAAGGAAACAAAGGAGTGAAAATGTTGCAGTGCTGGAACATAAAAATGGTGCATTCAGATTCTAAATATCACAGATATTGACCTATTAAGGAAATTTACTAACTTCATGCAGGTAGAATAAAGAAAAGTCAAATTAAAAAAAAGAAAAAAAAAAAAAAAACAATACCTGCTGACAGATGTAAATGCAGATGTCATTTGCAGCAGCTTCCAGTGCCCTGAATCTTCTTGAATCTTTACTAGTTCTATTAGGGGGTCTATTTTTAAAGCAGTGAATCAAATATTCACTACCTGGTGGAGAATCAATTACTGCCAATCAAACATGTGGACCTGGAAGATTAGAAGCAGATCCCTTGGTGTCTAAACTTACATGCACTTCTAACATTTGGATTTACCATTAAGGTAGTCCATCATAGTGGGTTAAAAGGAATGTAAGGGGCAGAAAGAAGCAAAAAAGTTACAGCACTACCATAAGTGTTAATGAATTTTGCTCAATGAGAAATGCCCATGGATCTGCAGGTCCATCTGGGTGGCTCTGTGTGGATCATTAGGACTGAACAAAACACTGAAGGATGGACAGGTAAGAGGGTCGATGGTAAGCACCCTGAACCTAAATTGCAAGGTGTGCCTAAAAATTCTATCCCCTGACTGCCTTGCAGAAACTCTGAATACATGAAGAGGAAATAATAAACCTACCTGTCTCTCAGCAGCCCCTATGCAAAAGGGTCATCATTCTCTTTCTAGTAAGATCCTGGGGAATGTCAAGTAGTCCAAATCTGGCACGGTGTTGCAGCATCTTTTCCAGGATTTGGGCTATTTTGCATTCCCTGGGACCTTGTCAGCAGGATAATACCCCCCCCTACCTGCACTACGGAAGCCAGTGGAATGAAGAATAATTTTTACCTCCACTACCACCCAGGTGTTTCTTTTATTTTTTTTTTCTTTTAACATTTCACTAAAGGAAGAAGTGGGTGCACTATTAAAAAGCGAACCTTGCATGGACACAGATGGCCTGATGAATGCCGGTGATACAGTTGAGGGTATTTTGGTAAGGTCTATTTTGGTTGTGATTCTGTCCGGGATTCAAGCCTGTCTTTACGTGTGGATTTACACTCACTGGTGCATTTTATAAAGAGACGACTGCTATTCATTTTAGGCTGAAGAGCTAAGGCAATATTAATAACATGGCTGCTGCCAGCCATCTGGAATATGAATGATGCCATCTGAATACACTCCTTTCCAGGTGTCCATATTGTGCTAAATCTATATAACCATTGTACCCTCCTTTCCTGCATGGCCTGGGATAAGAATTTCATAAAAAGCAGGCTGTTGTGTGCCATAATTCTGACACAAACTCCATTGCAGAATCAGTCATAGAACTAGAAGAGGAGGCTTAGCAGCACAATCAGCTATAGCTATGGCCAAAAGCAGTGCTGAGAAGCTTGCAACCCCCAGCAGCAATTATTATTATTACACAGTATTTATATAGTGCCAACATATTATGCAGCGCTGTACAAAGTCATATCACTAGCTGTCTCTCAAATGGATCTCAATCTAATGTCCCTACCATGGTCATATGTCTTACATACACTCTAAGTTCAATTTTTTGAGGGGAAGCCAATTAACCTAACTGCATGTTTTTGGAATGTGGAAGGAAACTGGAGTACCCGGAGAAAACCCACACAAACAGAGGGGGAAACTGCAAACTCCATGTATATAGTGTCCTGGCTGACATTTGAACCTGGGGCCTAGTGTTGCAAAGGCCAGAGTGCTAACCACTGAGCCACAATGTTGTCCATGCAATC
Source organism: Pyxicephalus adspersus (assembly GCF_032062135.1). Lineage (NCBI taxonomy): Eukaryota > Metazoa > Chordata > Amphibia > Anura > Pyxicephalidae > Pyxicephalus > Pyxicephalus adspersus. The sequence continues at coordinate 99,229,966 of NC_092863.1, read as the reverse complement.
TAATGTGTTTTTACCTATAGTATGGCTGCAATATGGGAAGCTTTATTGGGCAACTATGACGGTGAAGCATAGCACAGGTTTCCATCACTGTGCTGCTACTCCTAAATGTCTCACCAGGAAGTGGGTGCAGGACCAAACCACATCACTAAACCACAGCAGAGAACAATGCGGTCCTCAGCCTGGCTGTATGGCAGAGTTACAAGAATGGCTGCACAGATTTACTGTTTCAACTGTGCATCTAAATAGGGAGATATAAAATTAAAATGTCCTGCTTTCAGGACAGGGAGGACATTCCCTAAAAAACCCAGACAGCAAAATTTTAACCTTAACAGAAAAAAAGAAGTTTTGTCTGATGGTGCTTTTAGTTCAGACCTTTTTTCTGTCTTTTGACCCTCATATATTTATAATATCTTGCAGGTATTCCCTTCACTGGGGACAGCACTGAGATGCGGTCTAGGAGCAATAATATATTTTCTATAGTCATCTGACAAAGCTCAGGTCAAGCGATTGGCTCCTGGAGCTGGGCACCAAAAAAAGAAAAGGAAGTCACTTTCCCATATACCTGAAGGGCCTGGTATTCTGTGCCTGCATGGGAATTGCCAGAATTTGCAAGGGAAAGCAGGTAAAAGTGAGGTAAAGTTATCCTTTTCTTTGACCTGAAAAGTTATGTACCTTTATTAAATGTATATCCAGACTAATATATCAACAGTGTTTAGAAGTAGTAAAATGCATGTTCAAAAAAATGTTAGTCTTATTATACTTTGCACTATTTGCAGCCATTTGATACTACCCATTGATCCTGCCAGATTTATGCCATTTACAGGATTTAAGGTAAAGGGCCGACATTTGCTGGCTGCTGCTGAAATATTTGTACGTGGTGACATGCCGACAACACCTAATGCTGGCCAACGTGAAAAGCTTCAAGCCTCAGTATTTTTTTTTATTATTCCTACTTACTCAATATGTACCCTTAATCTAATTATCTCTAATAAATTCTGTCTCCTTTCCTCCCCCTGAAATTAGTTGTATTCTAAATATCAATAATGAAGCTTTTGGCCTCGATTTATTAAAGCTTTCCAAGGCTGGAGAGGATACACTTATCAGTGAACCTGGGTGATCCAAAAAAACCTGAAATCTGTTCCAGGATTGAAAACATTTGTGAATTAAAAGCAAATGACTAACAAGTCCATTGCAGGTTTGCTGTATCACCCAGGTTCACTGATGGAACTGTATCCTCTCCAGCCTTGGTAAGCTTTATTTATTCAGACCCTATGTCCTTATTACATTTTGTTCATTCATTTTTCTTCTTGATTGTCACATAAATGTGCAAGTGCAAAAATGAACCCGTAATTCATAATAACATAATACAACAAATTTAAAATGGTAAAATTAAGGACTGGATAACCAAAGTGAATATTCATATAATAAATTGTGGGATGATTTGCAAATCCTTCAGCAAATACCTTGAAGTGAATCTAAATAAAAAATGTTGTATTGCACTGATGTTTTTGTCTTCATTTTTCAAAACACAAAAAGGTGAACATTAAAGCAGATCATAAACTCTCCACAATATCTGCAAGACTAGAACAAAGCTAAACCATTAATATCATATCCAGGAACGAGCAGCTACGGCTCTACACCAGACAATAGATTGCACTGCAGGCAGACTGTCTGATACATTTTCCCACGTTTGTATTCTTATGAATGATTCTTTATGGTCGGGATGTGTCTGGAGTCCCGTTTTCCTTCCAACTTTTGGGGTAATACAGGAAGACGCCCGCTTTGCTCTATTGACAGGAGATGAATGCGAGAAGAAAAAAAAAAAAACATATTGGTGAATAAACAGGCAGCTATTTGTAGCAGTGGGCTAGCCCGGTAGTTTCCTCCTCACCTACTGCTTTTTTTTTCCTGAGCCTCCGATCGGCTACGTGCGGCCGTCCACGCTGTATAAGGGGTCGTGGCGACAAAAAGGTTGTGAGTTTTCAAATAAGGGAATTAAAGGATTGTTAGGTAATAAAATGGAAAGCAGTTTATGGAAAACTGCCAAGCCCTTGTTTACCAAAAATGTTTCTTAGAGGAAAACGCCATCGAACAAGCTTTTTATCCCAATTTGCAACATAATATAATAAAAAAAAAATAATGGAACATATATACAAAGGTTAAATGGAAACGAAGCATGGCTGTGCTTCCTTCTCTTTCCAAGCTTAGTGTTCTCCCCAGGCCCTTTTAGCTGGGTGCACCACCCGAAACTTTTTAGTAACTACACGGATGTTTTTTGGGTGGTTACTGAAGATTTAGGTCACAATACAGGGGCTGCCACATGCCTACAACTTCTTCTCACCTGGCTTTAAAAAATTTCTGGGATAAACACTTTCCCCTCCTTCTAGATTGTAAGCTCTTTGGGGCAGGGTCCTCTCCCGTGTCACTCTGTATTTGTCTGTCATTTGCAACCTCTATTTAAAGTACAGCGCTGCATAATAAGTTGAAGCTATATAAATCCTGTTTATTAATAATAATAACAACAATGAAACATGTCTACTTGGGCCATAAAAAGAACAAAACTCAGCTCCTATAATGCGACAGGAGCACTTCTAACCCTCTCTGTCCACAAGCCATTTGGATGGGAAAAAAAAATATATTTTATAATTATATAATTATTATAATAGCCTGCTTCCCCTTGCGCTACCCACCAATATTATAGTTCACAGTACACACCTCACACCTGCAGGGAACCTTACCGCAGCTTGTGCTGGATTGGGTGTCTCTTCCATCTTTCATTGCTTTCCTGCACAGAACCCAAAGCATCGTTGTCCATATGCAGTCTAAGTGCAAAGGTAAAGTCACAAGATCAAATGCCTATGCAGCAGGTGATCATGTGATTTCAGTTGAAAAGCCTAAGGATTGGATTTTTGGGCAGAGCCAATGTGAACTTACCTCGCCTCTGTAGTGATTAAGACAGTCTTCCTGCATGCACTGTGGAAGTCCACAACTGGACAGGTAAATATGAGATTTAATTTTTCTTCTATATTTGATATTAGGGTGCCAGGCTCTGAGCTGGCTTAAAAGCCAGAAAATGTGTATATTATTATAGTGCCCACATATTACTCAGTGCCGTTATAATAGGGGTTGCAATTAACGGACGGATATAGACAGTCACACAGGAGGAGCAGAGGACCCTGCCCAGAAGAGCTTACAATCTAGGAGGTGGGGGAAATATCACAAAAAAGCAACATTTTAGTGTGCTACCCTTGTGTGTCTTTAAACAGAGAATCCTCTTGTGTAAGCTGTCCTATTTGCATGCATGTCCGTCCTTGCTAAGTGAACTGTGTACAGTGCTTTGCACGCCATGTGTGTTGTGTGCAGCGTAGAAGGCGGACCGTCATGGACGCAGCCCTGCATCGCCCTCTGTGCAGCTTCATGGAAAGATTTATAGAAATTATATACTTAAAACCGCTGAAAATGGTCTGTTTTTCATTTCCTCTTTTAAATTATACAGAGCACTGTGGGACGTCAGAACTATAAATAAATTGAAATGAGGGGCTCGTCTGCATTAAATATTCTCTGCACTGCTCCGGCAATAAAAGGGTTGCATCAGCACACTGTGTACTTCTCTGGAACTGGGCAATCAAATAGAATATGTGTGCGTAATATACACATATATACAGACTTGTCTATGTATTAAACAAAGAAACCAAACAGCTGATGTAGAAGTAATATTCTCCACACAGAATGGGGCAAATCGCATTTCAGTTTCTCAGCACAAAAGTATTCTTACATTACATACAAGCAGGCAACAAGCAATTTTAGAATGTGGTCAATTATTGGAAGTCTCTTTATTTACTTTTTATTCAATTAAAGTTGAACTTCGGCCTCACATTTGCAGTTGTACAAGCTGCTTACTCTGATGTCCCTGCATAATGTAAACCTCTCAAAATTCACATTGGAAGTTGCAGCAAGTCAGATAAAGTCCGCTTTACTTTCAGGCTGGAGGACAGTTAGCATCATGCAGCCCAATGGTTCCCAAGCTTTTTAACATGGGGGAACTATTGCAATAACCCAAATCTTCAGGGACCCCTTCCTGTAATTACTATCTACACCTAACCGTGTATTGGTGTGAAGGTGAGGGAGAAGAAAGTATTTTATATTGCTGGCCTTCGGGGAAAAATGTCACCCTTACAGATAGCCAAAAAGAATATTGAGATATCCAAATTGCACATTGCTCAAGGAACCCCTAGCCACCTTTGGAGGAACCCTGGTTGAGAAACACCCTGATCCCATTTCCTGCCCAGTCTGACTGCCATTATAAAAGGAAACCTCCAAAAAGCATTGCATAGAAAAGCACAAAGACTTCATGATGTCATTAAGAAAGATCGCTATTTCTTTTTAAAAGGTTACTAGTACATTGACAAAGAGGAGTAAATAGAACACACAAAATATTGAAGGTCTAGAGGTAAGAAGGGGGTGTGCTTGTATGATACATTTATTTCAGTCCTGCTTCCCCCAAAGATTGAAACTAAAACAACCCCAAAGAAAAGGTAAAATACAAAATATAAACTCAAAAACAGAACATCTGAAAGTTATGAATTAAAAAATGTATTCCCAGTTTCCGATAACCCATTGCATGGCAAAAGGCCACCCCATGTTTCACAGCCATGGCATCAATATTTTACTGGTACGCTTTAAAGCAAGGGTAGGGGCTATTGGGAGGATTGTTGCTAACTAGATATCATATTATTAGTTTGTGGGGTAATCCTTGGTAATTGATTTGGGCAGGTTGGATCCGCTTTAAAATTGGGCGATCTGGCGAGACTCCTCAAAGCTGGAACTCGTACTGCAGCCTCTGTTCTTAAAGAGCCATCAGCACCTATGACAGCTGACTCTCACCCCTATTCATTCTATATGGAGTTTCACTGGTAGCTCGAACATTCGCACTGCAGAGATGGTTCAAAATTATTGACTTCCCAACTCATAACCTCCTCATATACACAGTTCCAAGATTTTTCTAGCGCTGCCCCGACTCTCTGAAAATGGTCTCTCTCGTACAATTCTGCTTGCTCCTACTTTCTGTCCATTTAAAGGAGCTCTTAAAATCCCATCTTTTGATACTGGTCTATCAGTCGTCTTCTGTCTCTCAAAACCCTCACTACTTCCCACCACTCCATATCTCCCCCCTATTGTGTGATACTTCCCACACTTCCTAGATTGTAAGCTCTTCTGGGCAGGGTCCTGGTCTCCTGTGTCATTGTCTGTATCCATCTGTCATTTGCTCTCCTATTTAATATACAGCGCTGCATAATATGTTGGTGCTACATAAACACTGTTAAATAATAATAAGTTAATAAACCTTTGACAGCTGGCTATCACCCCTATTCATTCCCTGTCTAGCGGATCCTGGAGCAAGGAATCGGTAAAATGCATTGCAACCTCATCACAGGTGTAAACCTTTTCTATTTACACCGAAAATTAAGAAGATGCTACGTAAATGTCCTATCAGAAGGCTGCACATGCATCACAGCCCTTGTTGTCTTGCAGGACCTAGCTGTAGTATTTGACAGATACCTGGACCTATTGGAAACAGCTGGGAAAAACATTGGCGGATTGGAGATCCCTCCGTACAACCAGGCAGCCAACCTACAACTCCTAAATTCCTGCAGCCATTTACTACTTAAATATTTACAATCAGCTGCCTCTTAAACCTGATTTACAGACCAGTATGACATAGAAGAGGAGCAGTACTTTAAAATGGAACTCAGGAACACCCCCACCTTGTCCTAAGCATTACGAAACCACAATTGCATGTTACCAGAAACATTCCCAACAATACATAAATACTGTATTATAGTATTTAACTGCAGACTGGAATCACCGTGGAATAGAACAGCAGACTCATCATTAATTTGGTACATACACCGGGCAGACTCAATTGCTTCTATGGTGCCTCCAGTCTGCAGACAGCAAATGATGGACCTACTTGGCTGCCATGTGGTTCTCATTTCCCTACATTGGATGTGGCCATCTTTGGGAACATTTTGGGTACATTGTGCAACCAATCCATGGATTATTTTTCATGAAGGAGGAGAGCCTGTTCTATAAAACAAGATCCAAAAGATGCCAAATAGGTCAAATCACAAAAATGTTCACCTTGATACAAAAAATGTTTTTTTGACCTTGGTTTATCCAGAAAGCGTTTGACCTTGCTGTATTATTTATTATTGAGAACTGCTATTGTTTTTATAAAGCACACTGACAATGTTGTACAGTCAGCACTTCTATATGCTATCTATGGCCTTTTCCCATGAATTGCATATCACATTCTAAATGGATGGGAGTATAACCCTGACAACAAAGAAAAATCATGGTCACTAATTTTGCAAAAATATTTGGACTATAAATGTTGGTTGATAGGTCATCTCTTGTGATGCTCTGCAAACATGTTTTTAAGACCCTGACGTGGCCGTGGTATTTGTATGCCATTGTGTATAATGAGTTGGCTCAGGTTTTATTTATTATTACCCCTTCGAGCACTTCCAACAGATTGAGCACACCTAGTATTTGACATACTGGCTAATATTATTACTATACAGTGTTTTTATAGCGCCAACATATTACACAGCGCTGTACAAAGTCCATAGTCATGCCACTAGCTGTCCCTCAATGGTGCTCACAATCCAATGTCCCTACAATAGTCATATATGTTAATTTTTAATACAGTCTAAGGACAGTTTTAGGAGGAAGCCA
>NC_092863.1:99181367-99222919 GCF_032062135.1 Pyxicephalus adspersus | reverse complement strand
ACACACATATATACATATACACACCCAACAATTTAAACTGACAGCCGAGGATGTATTGGTCTGTGATGATCATATACTTGCCACAACTTTTCAGTCGGCCCATGGGGGTTCAGTTCCACTTTTGCAGAGTGTGCACTGGGTCTCCCTTCCTGCCAGAGCTCAAACACAATGTAAAATGGCAGCATGGCACTCTACTGGGGAGTATACCAAAACAGTAAAATATAATATGTGCCACAATGAGTTCATTGATCCTCTGTATACTGTAACACAACCTAAAACATTGACAAACACATTTTTCACACACAACAAAACTTAAAATATTAGTCAGAAGGTAGCCTTAGCCCTTGCTGCAACATTCCCTGAGCAATGCTTTAGCCAAAGGCTAAAACAAGACATCTGCACCCCCAAATACTGTCACATCTAAACCTGTTTTGTGTCAGCCCAGAGCATCTGCTGAAAGAGGAACCTGGGGCCTGTCCAGATCATGTGTGCAGCAGAATGGGTCTAAATGAGCTCCTTTAATCATGTGGAGAAATAAAAACGAGTTACAAGCACAAGTTTAACATATAAAGAAAGAAAATTCCACTTTACAGGATGAGTGCAGATCCTTTGTAATTAACAGCATGTGTATAGCCTGACACAAACAGGATTGTCCTCACATTGTGTGCTTGAGATGTCCATGCTATGGGTGGCTAGGTGAGTGTGAGGACTGTTATTTCTGCAAGTGACTTTCAGCAAAAGAACAACTCCCAACTAGGACTGGTTTTATTATATTACATATTTGGGATTCTACTAGGGCAAGGGTAAAAGGGAGCACTTATATTTGTACTGAACACCCAACACAACTTCATAAAAATAAAGCAATAGGCAGCACGGTTGCTCAGTGGTTAGCGCTCTGGCCTTTGCAGCGCTGGGTCCCACGTTTAATCACGGCCGGGGGAATATATGGATGGAGTTTGCAGGTTCTCCCTGTGTTTGCATAGGTTACCTCCGGAACCGTTTCCTCCCACATTCCAAAAACATGCAGTTGGGTTAATTGGCTTCCCCCCTAAATTTGACCTTAGACTGTATTGATGACATATGACTATGGTAGAGACATTAGATTGTGAGCTCCTTTGAGGGATAGCTAGTGACATGACTTTTGACTTTGTACAGCATAATATGATGGCACTATAAAAATACTGTGTATTAATAATAATAGAAATAACGATGGCCAATAATACGTACACCATATGGCCAATGTTATGTGGACTATTGACCATCACACCTACACTATATGGCCGAAGTATGTCCCGTAGGAGGACACAATTCTAAATTGTTAAGTATGAGTGTTTCCAGGGAAGAATATGGTTACGGAGAAACAGATTTCCAAAAGCTGTGATTTCAACAGATCATAGTTAAGATAAAAAAACTTTTATTTAGTATTGCCTGTGAGTTTCAAAAAGCTGATCATTCCCCAAAATGGGCTTACTATTCACCGTGTCTCTGTATGTAGGAATCCATCTTAATACAGGCAGATGCAAAAACCTTCTCTTGCAAAAACCTCCATCAAAAAGGACGAGATTGGCAGAGATATCAGCCACTGCAAATCTCGGCAAGAGCCAGCATGCGCCTTAGATGTCATATTAAATATTTACAGCTATGGGGCTGTAGAAACCTAACATTATAGACAACCCAGCACTTCCATACTTGTGGCAACAGCTTCATGAAGGCCATTTTCTGTTTAAAGTACGGCTTTGCCTATGCGCCCAAATCCAGCTCCATAAACACAAGGTTTAACCAGTATGGTGTGGGGGCATGCAAAAGGTCTTTCCAGGGCCCGACCTCAACCCTTAAAAATACCTTTGGGATGAAATGTAAACAGTGACTATTCTAGGTCTTCACCTTACTACAAAAGGTTGTGGAAAGACTTCCTAAAAAAGAAAAAGGGTGCAAAGAGGGGCCAATTCCATGGTTCAGGAATGGGTTGTCCAGCAATTTTATAAAGCTGTGATGGCCAGGTGTCCACACACAATAAACAGTATATGTAGTGGTAGTTAATAATACCTAGTAACATTCATTCACTTTATTACATACAATGGTATTAGTAGTAATTATCTGAATTGCACAATGTTAAAGGTTTGTCATCACGTTCTGTCTGAAGAAAGGTTTAGAACCAGGTTTCTGCTGCTGCCTGGAGCTTTATCAGTGAACCAAGGCAAGAAATAAAACCCAAATAGACATTCCGGTGCGGCTTCATTGCTTTAGGTCCCTAAGAGATTCCTTTACTGGCTCTGGATGTTTTTTATTAAACCAATATAAAGAGATTTTCATGACAATAGGAATAGTTCACATCATAAAAAAAAAAGAACCCCGACCGAATACAAACAATCCCCTCCACCCTACCCAAGTCCTATGGCTGCAAGCACCCTCTGTGTACATCACCCATCTACTTCTTCCTCAGGCTTAGCAATACTTTAAAACCGTCTAATGAATAACTGCAGTAAAAACCCAAAGTGGTGCTGAAGTTTTGCATTTTTAGGCTACATGCTAAATGATTGTTGCCTTACATGAATAATCTTGGCTTGAACAAACACCTAGCATGTGTATAGTGGACTGAGGAGGGGGTGACCCCTGTACTTCCCATGTATTAAAGCAAAGTGGGGTGCAGCTTGCTCATCCTCCCTCCTTCTCTCTCTATATAACAGAACAGTGCTGTATCTACAGAGGTCATTCATTCTCCTGACACTGGAAGCAATCACGAAAAAAAAATTTCTTGCAACAAAAATCTGTACTGTGCTTTAGTCAACTTTCCTTAACAGGTCTACTGATTGGACAATGAAAAGAAAGAACCTTCATAGAACTGACATTCCTCCTTTCTAAAGGGGGTATACGGTAAGCACGGTGGCTCAGAAGCTCAAGCTTTTGCAGCGCTAGGTCACAGGTTTGAATCTTGGACAGGACACCATCTGCATGGAGTTTGCAGGTTCTCCCTGTGTTTGTATGGGTACCTCCGGGTACTCCGGTTTCCTCCCATATTCCAAAAACATGCAGTTAGGTTAATTGGCTTCCCCCAACATTGACCTTAGACTACATTAATGACATATGATTATGGTAGGGACATTAGATTGTGAGCTCCTTTGAGGGACAGCTAGTCACATGACCATGGACTTTGTAAGGCTCTATGTAATATGTTGGTGCTATATAAACACTCTAAATAATATAAAACTGACAGCACGGGAGGAAATTAAGGGCAGTGGATATCCCCCATTGCGGTCCCTGCCTTTGCCAATTTAAACTCCACCTGGAGATCTGTATATGAAAATCTCTTTGCAGTTCATACAAGGAAGAGACATCGGATAACATGATTTAACTCTTACCGCCTGTCATTTCTTTTCCTCCGGAATAACTTTTTGGTGTGTGCTATCTCTGCATCGTGAGGCTGAGGGTGATATCCCTGAGGGAAGAAAAGAGAAAATAAAAAGTCGGCAATTAATCTTCTGTGAAATTTTGTTGGCAAACAATATGCCCTACGGTGACACCGGCATCAAGAATCTGTACATTGCAATGAGAAAAACATGCGAAGGTCAAAACGTAAAGACTGAATAGGAAAAAGACGGCACTCATGACATAAAGATCTTGTGAGGACGCATAATAAAAACGGGTTGCCAAGGTAACTGTAGTCGGATCCGAGGACGGTTCACCTAAGCCTTTAACTTTTCTCTTAGGCCTATGAATGGATTTACAATCTCTGCAGATGTACTATGCACACAATGTAATGCTTTTAGAATCCAAAAATACAGCAGACTTGTTTGGTGGATCAGACAATGCCGCAGGGTTTAAAGAGCCAGGCTCATAACGGAGTAACATAACCTCAGCATAAGCTTAAAAGTTCCATTGGGACATTTTGATCCTTTTCTCACAAAAGGAATATCATGATGTATGCAATTTATTATAAAATTACCTTTAAACTAAAAAATGTTCCCATAAAAGTTCGTAAGCACTTCGGGGCAGGGTCCTCTCCTCCTCCTGTGTCACTGTCTGTATCTGTCTGTCATTTACAACCCCTAATTTAATGTACAGCGCTGCATAATATGCTGGCGCTATATAAATATTGTAAAATAATAATAAAAACTGTGCAAAGAGTCCTATGGTGACAACGGCATCAAACATTTGTATGTCTTTGAAAGGAATTAAACCCTCTTTATATTTAACTGTCCCCATTCAGTCGTGGGGGCTGCTGTCCTCTTACTCATTCCGGAGCTTTGTCCATCTTAATTGGCCGGGTTACACAACTCCCGGGATTTTATTAAGTCCCTGCAAACGCATTGGAAGCCGGGATGTGCCAGGTGTTCCAGCAACCAACATGAACATGTGCAGCTCAGCAATTTTGACAAAGACAGCGATCAGGCAGGTAAGATTGCTTATTACAGAAGGGATGTCGCCTCTTCCTTCCTGCAATAAAACCCCGCCTGACGTTTTTAAGTGATTCTTTAGTTCTACTTCATGAGATAAATATGTCAAAAGCAAAGATTCACATGACAACAAATGTAGGCGACGGCTGCTAAAGTGGGATCTCCAGCTAAGTGTCTTTAATGTGCAAAACTAACCCATGGCCACAATTTTTTAAATTTGCTCTGATGGCTCCTGAAAACGCCAGGGACCTGTTGGCGAGTTGCTAACCTGGCAAAAAAAAAAAAGAGCAGAAATTCAAAGGTCTGAATATTAGATCTGCAGGCTTTATTTTTCATTAGTGACTCAATGGCACGGATTTAATAAAACTCCAAGACTGGTGAGGATACACTTTCATCAGTGAACCTTGGTCATCCAGCAAACTTGGAATGGATTTTCTTAAAAGTGTTTTTATGTTGCAAAAACAGGTAAACAGAAAGGACTGGGTTTTTTTGTGGCTATACTTCAAAATATGTTTAATGTGAATACTTATGTTCCATATAAAAAGTTAGTACAATGTTATACAATGTTAATACCTATAACAAAGAAAAACCGCCAGGTTTACTATTTTTTTTACTAATTTTTATGTTTGTTAGCAAATGTTTGCAGTCCTAGACCAGATCCATTCCAGGTTTTATGGATCACCCGGCTTCACTGATGAAAGTGTATCTTCTCCAGCCTTAGAGAGCTCTAATAAGTTAGGCTAATTGTTTCATTTTATTATATTTGGGTTCTCCCTTGGTGGGCCATAACATTCCACCCTTACAGTTGATTTTTATAAAGAATTGAGAATATTTTATGAATCCTGCAAGTCTTTACTCAGAATTATTATGAATCCAATAAGTTAGAAATACATTTGTTCTTGGTGTTTCAAAGCAAAGAAGCCACTGGAAAAGGATGACAGCCAGACAACAATCTGCAAGATGAGAAAATCAGCATAGGGCGATTCCATATTTCTCAAATTTCCTTGAAGTCTTGCTCACAACGGCTATAGTTTAAAAACGTACAACATTTATCATGTTTGTGTGTTATTTTTTGTTTATTCACGTGAATAGCCCAGAAATGATAGAGAAGGATACTGAAAAAATGGGGCTATCAAATGCCATAAAGAAGGTGTTTAAGGTACATTCTCATTGACTTACATTGAAGGTGAACACTAAAAGAATGCAGAAAGGCTTAAATGTAAAGAAGAAATCAGAATTATTTCTTCACTTAGAATATATGGAAATTTCGCCCCATGGTGTTGGCCTGGTTACTTACAAATTGAAAAAGCGTCAGCGAAAAAAGGCCTGTGTATATCAGTCCTGCAAATGACTACATTCTAATTTTCTTTCCCATATGCAACCTGCTGGAAGGATTTACCATTACTTCCCGTCATAGAGATCAGTGCTCAACCCAGAATTCTTTTTAAGCTGGGTGGGAAGAAATTTTAGGCGGGTGGCAGTACCTGTATTGTAACCCAACTCATCAGTAACTATCCAAAAACAGCCGGGTGATTACTGAAAAGTGCTGGGTGGTGCACCCGGCTAAAAGGGGCTGGGGAGAACACTGGAGATGAGATAGGAATTAAAGCAAAACTAACCCCCAAGGTTATTAAACCATCCCCACTGCATCATGGGTGCCACGGTCTTCTCCCTTTCCACATTCTGATCATTGGCCATGTTGAATGGCTGGGCCAGGATAATATTATCCAGTGAATAATATTATCCATTCGCCTCATGCAGACTTGGTACCCACACGGGTAGTGTATGCACACCATAGAGAATTTTGGTAGATAGACAGTAAGAATACTTATTGGAGAAGGGACATTGCCTGTGCCTTTTTGCTACAAGGACCTGATACCAATTTGTGGAATTTTACTTCTCTCTCTCTCTCTCTCATGTAACTCCCTTGTTAGATAGTGGTCACTACAATAGGTGTGCTGCTAAATTTCCCTATAGGTTTAATTACACATGCGCTTTCATAAATGGTGAAATCTGATTGGCTGCATTGGCATCGGTTATTGCAGTTTGCAACAAAAAAAAAAAAAAATCCAAACTCCCGCCAGTGACTATGACGTAGTCGGGTTCATAAGGGTAAAGAGTGCTCTGGAAGTGTTCTGTTCTGCCAATAACATTCTACACACTTTACATCTTGACCTTCCGATCTTCATCCCCAGATTGCAGAAATCTTCTTTTACTGCCTCTGAAGATATTGCCAACTAATGAAAAAGCAATTATCCTTAAGACTTCTTAGCAGAGCACCATGTTTAAAAGATCATCCGGCGATACAAAAGACCCGTCGGAGAAAGAAAAGCAACACTCACAACATTAAAGGATCTGCTTTTAGTTACCAGAAAACTTTGGACTCGGGACAGACGCAGCTCATTAAAAAAGCTTATTGCACATGCAAAAATCTCTCTTGTGATTCCAAATTCTTTCTTATTTTAGAACACTCCCCCTTCCTAACAAATATTTGCTCCTGAACAGAAAAAATAGACATATATTAACATCTGGTGTTAATATGGATGCTAAGTGGTCTTATCAATACCTTGGCTACTAATCAAAAGAGGAAAAGATCGAAAGAGGCGACTCTAGTTATTAAGGGAATGTGTATTGGATTTTCTGTAAGAACACATATTGAAATATTGGTGCTGCATTTATCTTAACTGAAGTTTAGGATACATTTATTTTGTCTGCCCTGGTTCCTTTCCTTTAATAAAATATTTCCATTTAAATGACATGTCGTATTTTAGACTTGGTGAAATCCCTGGCTCTATGGTTTGGTCTATGCAACTGATGTAAGGATTTAAGGATTTGCAGTGCTGTGCATAGCTTCCTGAAAACATCACAGCTCCCTATTCAAGAGCCTTGAGCTCTAACAAAAGTCATGGGCCGGCTCCCAGGAAGAGCTCCGCAAATATCAACGGGCTGGCTCCTAGGAGGAGTCCTGCAAATTATCAGCGAGCTGGCTCCTAGGAGGAGCTCCGCAAATATCAAGGGGCTGGCTTCTAGCAGGACTTCCGCAATTATTATTGGGCTGCCTCTTGGATGAGTTACGCGATTATCAATGGGCAGGCTCCTAGGAGTAGTTATACAAATATCAATAGGCCGACACCTAGGAGGGGTTCCACAAGTGCCTTGATGGGTAATATCAGTTTGAAGACTGATGATGAACAGATGAAGTTCCTAGGAAAGCTGTATTTCCAAATGCTGAGCTTACATGATTGAAAGAATTGAAAGCAAATGAATGAACAGAGCTGGCCAGGGACTAGAAGGAAAAGACTAGATGATGGTGGTAGATGTCCTCCAGCCAGGAAACGAGGCCGACGTGACACTGACATGTGTTGGCATGCCAACACAAAGCAATGGGAGCCTCCGGGGTTACGTATGTCATGTCACGTACCCTAGGAGGTTCTGGGCTGCTCCTTCTGTGCATGCGCAGTGAGATTGGCTTTCTTTTTTTCCCCTTTTACAGTAGGCTACGTCGCCTGATTATTGGCTTTGCAGTGCAAGATCGGGTGAAAAAGGGCGAACATGGTGGTGTGGACAAGGAGGATTCCGTGACAGTGCGGGACCCAATCGAGGTGTGTAAGTATGTGTGTCCATTGTACAGCACTTTAAAAGAAAAGCCCCAAATTCAGTGTTTCAGCGAGGAATTAGTTTAGGAAACCCTATAAATTGATAGTCTGTGTTCCTATGATTGATGGAAGCGCTGACAATCAAACATAAAGTTACCCCTCAAGTGCGGGACCCAAGTCTTACACTTACCTGTTCATATTCCTGCAGATCCCACAATATGTAGCCCATGGAAAGCAACAGGGACCAAAATGTACCCTCTGGGTGGTCCGCCCATTTTTGTGCATGCAAATCCCATTCAGTCATATGAAAAGAATGGGATTTTTTTGCTCATATGCAGATAAAATGAGAGCAGGCCAGATCTTGCAGGAGAAAAGAGGAGAGTATAACATTTTGGGAAGAAGAAGAAAAAAAAGGAAAGGAAATACTTTTTCACAGTGTATATATTTGTGTGCCATCTCCATGCATGCGTGCCTATGTATTCCATTAATCAATACACAAGCTCCATGCAAACACTGATCCTGATAGGAAGTAAGACCAGAATTCCATTTCAAAATGCGAGATGACAATTCCTTAGCTGTGCTGCCTAATATTTGCCTTTGAACTAGTAGGTTGCTATGGACATCACAACTTTCCCTTTACTTAACCCACTTTTTTGCAGCCGAGCTCTTTCTATCGCAGGCAGCTGCATCTAGGCAATGGAAGTTTGTTTTTATAACATTCCAAAGACTTAGAAATTAAAGTAAATCATATGCTGTAATACAAACAGAGGACGCAGCTGGTGGTAATGGCAGGCGCAAGGGGGTTTCACTAAAATTCCACAGGAGGGACATGGAGAGATGCGCACGGTGAGTCACGTTTCCGAAACCTGGCAATCGAAAGCTGAAAGATCTGCGTAATTGAGGAAGTTCAACAGCGCCTGTATTTGTTCCAGCTGCATATACATTAACCCTTAGGACAACCAGCTGTTCCTGCAGCATCTCTCACATGTGCAGCTGCCAATGGCCTAGAGGTCGCTGGAGAACAGTTAAAGGCAAATTACAATAAATGGTGTGAAGGTGACTTTCCCAAAATCCAAGCAAGTACAATCCCTTTTTTTGCCACCTTTGTAATATTTGTGTGGCCTTCCAGATGGAGGTAGTGAGGTACAGAATGAAGGGGCTATCTGACACAGGGGCCAAGGTACAGACTTACCTGTAAAAAGGATCATACCTAAACTGAAAAAACATGCAGTTAGGTTAATTCGCTTACCCCCAAAATTGTCCTTAGACTGTAATAATGAGATATTACTATGAACGGGACATTGTGAGTCCCTTTGTACAGGTATGCGTAATATCTTGTTGCTTTATAAATACTGAGTAATAATAATATTAATAAGTTGTAACCATTTAGGTTCTAAAATACTAAACCCCCTTTTCTTTACCAGAATAGTTTGTGCCCAGGTTCTTAGTGCAGTCGGTGACCCCATTTCCTATACCATTGACACTAGGACAGGAAGACAGAGATTAAAATGAAACCTTGAGATTCTAGGTCTTCCCCAAACCACTACAAAATGGAATGATTGCTCAGTGAACCCCCCAATAACAGGAAGCAGGGGAAATCTCCCCAAGTGTGGATACAAACAATACCTTAATGGAGGTCATCTGCTCCATCTGAAAGCAAACAAAGTTGGGTCTGGAGTTGGGCTGTGTAGTTCTAAGCAAAATAAACAGTAAATCTGCACAAAGAACTCCTGTTGATATGGCAGAAATCCAGAGGATGCCCAACGTCTATTGTATTCACTTACAACGCTGCCTGTACTGCATCAAAATTCCAGGCAGTGTTGTTAGCCCAGCTCTGCTAGACTACACAACACCTACCCACATTCATGTCACGAAGATGAGGAGTTCTGTAAATCAGTGAAAGAAATCTGACAACACTGCTGGGGATATCAGTAAAGCAGGCACTGTGTAGTCAGGGAATTAGGAGATCACTGGATTTCTTAGTAGATCATCTGGAAATGTTCTGTGCTTGCAGGGTTAAGCAAAGAGGCAAAACATGGAGAATGTGCATGTATTACAGAGAGGGGTTCAATGGTCCCAATTTGTTTTTTAAGGTCGCTAAGAATAGAGTAGTTAGACTATCATTGGGGAAGCTGGGTTTGCTCCACAATTAATTGATTTTATGTTTGCTGAATCACCCAGGTACTCCACAATTCTCTTCTATTCTTGGAGAACTTTAATAAATTAGGTCAAATAGGTTGTTTAAATGTCCTAGGCACTGCCCATTTTCAAAGGTGTCCCACTTTGGGTGCAAAGCTAGAAATGTAGGTTAAATTTTGTCAGAGCAACCAATAGGGTTCTTGGAATTATTTTCTAAATTTCTGTGTGAAAGTGAGAGCTGGAAGGCAATTGGTTTGGCCAACATTACATTTTCTCATTAGGGCCCATTTATTTTTCTGTGTTCAGTGTTGAACCCAAAATAGTTTTTTAGGCCGGATGGGAAGAAATTATAGGCGAGTGGCAGCCCCTGTATTGTGACCCAAGTCTTCAGTAACCACCCAAAAACAGCCGGGTGGTTCCTGAAAAGTGCCAGGTGGTGCGCCCAGCTAAAAGGGGCTAAAGAGAACACACTCTGTGGTATATTATTGTTGCCTAATGCACCAAAACATGCAAGCAGCATTTCTTGCAGCGAACTGCAGGTTAGTCGTCACGGGATATTGGTGTGATATTAAAATGAATGGCAATGCAGAACACAAAGGCAGGTAATGTGCTTTTTTACAATTCACGGATGTGAATGGGCCCTTTGTACCCTCATCCTGCCTCAATAGCTCCCTCTCCTGTTGGCGAGCCATACAGAAACCTGTTCCTTGCTGCGATTACAATTATGGGAATATCCCTTGACAAACTGACAACCTATCACCTACATTCCTCTTGGCACCTGTCACCAGCAGACTTGCGCTCATCACAATTCTCTCACCCAAACAGAGGCGCACACGAAGGAGCCTCACATCCCCCTGACAATGGAAGGAAGAGGGTGTAGGAGCGAGGTTCACACGGCTGACCCCGGCATTGTTCCCAGTCCTGGAAGAAAGCTTCCTCTAGACGAAGGCTGACCAGCGAGCCGGCTTTCCAGCCAGGAGTCACGCCGTGTCACGTTGTCCCTCGCTCCTCACTAACAACGCCAAAAAGCCATTCATAAAATACCTGCTGCTCATCACGTACACGAACACCACGAAGGAAAAGCAGCGGACTGTGAGGAAATCAGAACAAAAAGGGACGGCTTGCTGTCTGAATTATTGTTCTAAAAAGTGCAAGCTGGCAGGTATTCTAGGGACAATTTTTCCCGGTAAAAATGACCTAATAAATGAGTTATGTTCGGCTCATACTGTACTTCTGGCTTTGAACAGTGGCGAGGGATTAGAACATTGTTTCTCTGCTGGTGACCACTCTAAATTTTGCATTTTAAATGATTTGGAGACCATGGCCTCCAGGACACAGAAAGCCATTAGTCTTAGCGACTTTGTCACCTGGCTTAAAGATGTCAGATACCACAGGACACCTTATGGAGTCCATGCCTTGATGGGTCAGAAATGTGTTAGCAGAACTAAGGTGACCTGTACAATATTTGAGGCAGTACACACAGATCCAATGCAAATGTTGTACCGGGTCAGTGTTTTTCATCTAGGGTTCCTCCAGAGGTTTCCAGGGGTTCCTTGAGCAATGATCAGTTACCAATGATCTTTTTGGCTATCTGTAAGGGTGACATTCTTATCAATGGTCAGCAATGTAAGAGGAATTTTCCCACTGACCACAACACTAAATATACTGTGAGCTGTGGATATAATAATTATAGCTGGGGTTCTGTAAGAACACTGAGCTGTGTCTGTCCTTCTCCAATAAATGGTTTGCTTGGTCAAATGTTTTTTTTTCTATTTTTTTCCGCTTTAACTTCATGATATGCAAGATAGTGGCACCTAGTCAAGAGTCTGACAGCTTTTGGATGTCTACACATTAAATATAATGTATGAAATTCCGTAAATGTACATATGGCAGCACGGTGGCTCAGTGGTTAGCACTCTGGCCTTTGCACCGCTAGGTACCAGGTTCCAATCTCAGCCAGGACTCTATCTGCATGGAGTTTGCAGGATCTCCCTCCGGGTACTCCGGTTTCCTCCCACATTCCAAAAACATGCAGTAAGGTAATTGGCTTCCCCCAAAATTGACCTGTGGTAATGACATATAACTATGATGGAGACATTAGATTGTGAGCCCCTTTGAGGGACAGCTATAATATGACTTTGTACAGCGCTGTGTATTATGTCGGCGCTATATAAATACTGTGTAATAATAATAAAGGTAATAATATACCTTTCAGGGTTTTTTTTTTTTTTTTAAGTGAATGGTCTGGCGACAGGTTCCCTGAAATGTAATTTTTTCAGAGAAGAACTGAAAGCATATTGGTTACTTGTTGTATGCCATACATTTATGCATCTGTTCCTGGAGACACAGGCCCATTTCAATGTATTGTCATGGGAAATGTGGGCCTGTCTATAAGGGGTATTTCCCAGGCTTTCCACGTGAGCGACGCTCACAAACACGGAGGAGGTCACGTTCGTTGGCCCCCTACCGATGGCCTTTACCTGGCGGCAGCAGACAGGAAGTGAGCCTGGTCCAGAAATCCCAGTGTGTGTTACATTGTAGCCGTGTCTATTTATAAACCCGGAGAGGAAATGCTACGAGGAGAGGAGGGGGGTGCGAGGACTTTCCTAGCCAGGGGATGCATTTTAAGAAGCAGGAAATGCCTCGCTGCATTATTTCTTTAAACAAACTAAAAGGGTTACAACAAAGCTAAGAAATGAGCTTTCTCATGATGGATATAATTCTGGATTTATTTCCCTCTGACACAAACATGGCGGGGGAAAAGACAATAGGAAATATGAAGACTGAGCTGAATATAGAAAGCCCTGATCCTCAATACAACAGGCTGGGAAAATAAACAATAGCATACAAAAAAAAAAATGATCGATGAGACAATTAATATTATTATTATTAAACAGGATTTATATAGTGCCAACATATTATGCAGCGCTGTACATTAAATAGGGAATACAATACAAATAGGGAAGACAATAAGTAAATCTGTGATCTTTCAGGGTTACACTACGAATCTGCATTAAACTAATGTGCACCCAATATAAAAGGATAGATTGCTAAAGCGTTTCCGAATATGTACACCAAAAAAAGACTTGGGATTCAATGCAAAGTTGCATTATTATTACTAAACAAGATTTAGATAGCACCAACATATTATGCAGCGCTGTACATTAAAGAGAGGTTCCAAATGACTACAGACAGTGACACAGGAGGACCCTGCCCTGAAGAGCTTACAATCTAGGAGGTGGGGGAAGTCTCATACAATAGGAGGAGGATATGGAATGGTGGGAAGTAGTGAGGGTTTAAGAGACAGAAGAAGCCGGGTAGGCAAGTTTGAAAAGATGGGTTTTAGTGCTCTTTTAAATGAGCAGAAAGTAGGAGCAAGCTGAATAGGACGAGGAAGACCATTCCAGAGAATAGGGGCAGCTCTAGAAAAGTCTTGTGACAAGGTTATGAGTGAGGCATAAGGTTGTGTAAAGTCACATTTCACAATCCTTTCCAACGACAAAAGACAGAACGATGCATCAACGAGCTCTATACATATCAAGAGGGGAGAACAACGGAGCGGCACCCCGCTGCGCTCTCTCCCCATCACATGCATTACGGTTATTTGTTGGTCCACCAAGACAACGAACGGCCGCTGTACACACGTCAGATTCTCGTCCGATATCATTCCCAAAGCAATAGTCGGATGACGATCATCTGATATGTTTACGTAGTCTTAATGTGTTTTTGATCAGCTTAGAGATCCTTTAAGTTGCTTTCTTATCACCTCTCCTATAATTTATTATTAGCTTTGATGTGAATTGCAAGAGACTGACGCCAAGTCAAATGTAGGTATTTCCACTGCTTTCAAATAAAAAATAAATGTATGGAGCAATAATGATTACAGAGCTACATACATTTGTGTCTATCTTATCTATTGATAAGGTTATACCACCAAAAAGACACAAAAACAGTTATTGGCACTAAATGATATTAGTCAATATTAGGTTTACAAACCTTTCACCTGGCAGTCTTTGCTACTGTTCAGCGCTGCCTGACCAATAAAGCCCAGCATCTGCCCTCATAAATCGCCGTTGTGCACGGCTGTCTTGGAAACTGATACAAGGACATGTAATCAAGTGTAGAGTAAACATCTCGCTCAGTTTGGTGTCTTCAGAGGTTAGGAAAAGTGCTTCCTCTCCTCTGGTACACAGAAAACACAATATGTGTCAATCAAGGATCATTTCCACTGGCAGCCCACCCAGAATGTCCTCCAAGCGGAACGGACTGCAGGACTCCAGAGATTCTGACATCATAATGCTTTTCCCAGGGCCACACCGGCAGAGAACACAAAACAAGCTGGCCTAAAACTATTTTGTCGCTAGTAGAAATGATTATTAAAACAAAATATTATTTTGCTACCCGTGCACCTCTCAAAGTGTAAAATATCCTAAAAGTATCTGGGCAAAGCTAAACCCAAAACATATTTAATACATTTTATTATAAGACAGGAGAGTTTGGACAATGCTTAGGCACTGCTGGGAGACAAGGACAGGGTCACCCTATAAGAGGAAATTGCTGAATGACGACGACTTTCCTAGCAGGATCACTGGATTTTTTTTTTTTTTTAATAAAAGCTACGTATTTAAAAAGATTGATAACACCTTTACAACAAAGCCAAAAACTTGGACCCTTTGGGTTATACTGATGCCTGCAGAAGGATTGGACAAACCAAATACTTGTCAGCCGTGGCAAACCTATCTACTATAGCTTACCTTCGTTTTGTAGCACAGTACCAACTGCATGATCACAGACACAGAAACATGGCAATTGTGTCTCACAAAACTCAAAATAATTCTTATATGGCAAGGATGCTTCTTTTCTTTTGTGCCCATTATGAGACAAAAATCTTTTACTTTATAACATTTCAAAGCAGTGCAAATGGTAGTAATTTTTTGGAACATCCAAAGAGAGTTTTACAAGGAGAAGGCCTGTTGCTCCAGTTTAGAGTAAACCACCACTAAAAATTAAGGTAAGAGTGTTAAATATGCAAACCCTACCTGTGGAATACAAGTTCCATAGCTAGTAACTGCTCAAATCAAGAGAACATACTCAGGATCTAACCAGTGTCAATATGATGGAGTAAGGGTCCTAATATTAAGCTACCACAACCACAAAGTGGTAAGAGATAAAAAGGTTCAGGGTATAAGGCAAGGCATCAGCTACAACCTGGAAAACTGGTAACAGACAAGGAATGGATTGCTGTAGGAGATTGGGTTGGTGCAGACTGGCAGTAGTAACCTGGTACTAAGGGACTGGTTATCAGGGGTCCATGTGGCTCTGCAAGGCAAGCAGGGTGGCAGTTGTCTCTATGATGAATTGAGAAAGAGGAGTTATGAAGCATCTTCGACCAAGTGGATGACGTCAGTCCCTCCATGTTTACCACTTCTGAAGCAGGGCCATGGGTAAAGTAGAAAAACTGTAAAAGATACCTATTGACCTAACAGTGTTCTGGACCTAAGGGCGGCACGGTGGCTCAGTGGTTAGCACTCTGGCCTTTGCAGCACTAGAGCCCAGGTTCGAATCCCGTCCGGGGCACTATCTGCACGGAGTTTGCAAGTTCTCCCTGTGTCTGCGTGGGTTTCCTCCCACATCCCAAAAACATGCAGTTAGGTTAATTGGCTTCCTCCCAAAAATTGAATTTAGACCACAATAACGACATTTGACTGATATAGGGACATTAGATTGTGAGCCCCTTTGAGGGACGGTTAGTTTGACGACTATGGATTTTGTACAGCGCTGTGTAACATGATGGCGCTATATAAATACTGTGCTCTAAAGCTCTCTATTCCATATCAGATTCTGGACAGCTCCTTTATATGGAACTCATGTCTAGGCTGTCTCTCAAAGATCCAGTCTAGCAGAGTCTGAATGAGTGTTTGTCAACCAGGGTTCCTCCACAGGTTGCTAGGGGTTCCATGAGCAATTTGTACCTCTCAGGTCAGTTTAGGCGACACCAACGATCTTTTTGGCTATCTGTAAGGTTGACATTCTTCCCAATGGCCACTAAAATACTGTGGGCT
Source organism: Pyxicephalus adspersus (assembly GCF_032062135.1). NCBI lineage: Eukaryota > Metazoa > Chordata > Amphibia > Anura > Pyxicephalidae > Pyxicephalus > Pyxicephalus adspersus. The sequence continues at coordinate 99,206,728 of NC_092863.1, read as the reverse complement.
GTGTACATAGTAACTATAGAAGGGGATCCTTAAAGACATGAAAGTTTTTTCAAGGCTTTCTCCATGACAAAGTCATGAAATGCTGGTCTGAATGTTACACTTCAGGTCGGAGCTTACAGCCATGTGGATGGCTGCAGAAAGAGAAAATGTAACTGAAAAGAATAAAAAACATAAAAGGTGCTAGAAAAGAGGGGTAAGTGTTTTACACACAAAAAAGCACACTTGCAAAAACTAGGTATGTTGGAACTAAGAACAGTTATCCTAAACTGCACTACAAGTTTTTCTCTTTGCCATTGGTCAAATCACCCAGTAGGCACGAGATTCCTGTATCCCTCCATGGACAAGAAAGAAATGAGATTTCAGAGATTTACTTTAAATCAATTTTGAAAGTAACCGGAGTTCTACTTCAATAGCTGGCCGGTGCGGTGAGACATTTCCTCTGCAGGTTACAGAGATGGTTTAGTGATTGATGCAGGAAAACACACAGCAACTACAAGTCAAAGATTTTCCTTTCCTTGCTGAAACGAGATTTGGGGTCATCTCAGGTCTATGATGTTGATTTAACAACAGAAGCGTGGATGAACGCTCACCAAATAGCAGGACGGGCTTAAAATTACTCCAAAAAGCATCTGGTATATTTACAATTTGGCTCCATTACAACATTTCGCTCTTTTATGTTAACCCTAGAAAAAAAAGGGCCATGTGCATTGGGACGTGGGGTTCATAGCATCTCTCTTTTCAGATATTATCTGCAAAAATGCCAACTTGTGGTTTAAAACTTCACTCACAAAATCACTCCAGGTAATATTACGATGAATGACATATGAAGGAACTATTTACCTGCCAGAGGGTAAGATTTTATTCATGCAGTCTGCTCTGCCACAAAGCATAAATCAGGCCTGATTTTACTCTATAGACAGGTCTCCCCCCCCCCCTCCCCTGTGAATGGACAGTAAAAAGAGAAGCAGTAGACCAATCAGCTCATTTATTACTGCCCTCTGCTTTCCTTGTTAGAACATGAGCACTGCAGAACAAATATTTGGCTCATTGCACCCCATCTCCCTCTTCCAGTTTCAAGTCTGCAGCCAAGTACAGTGTTCTCCCCAGAATTTTGTTTTAAATTGGGTGGGAAGAAGCTGTAGGCAGGTTTTGCCCTCCTGTATTATTATTATTAATATAACACAGTATTTATATAGTGACAACATATTACGCATTGCTGTACAAAGTCCATAGTCACTAGCTGTCCCTCAAAGGAGCTCACAATCTAATGTCCCTACCACAGTCATCTGTCATTAATACAGTCTAAGGTCAATTTTGGGGGAAGCCAATTAATCCAACTGCATTTTTTTGGAAGGTGGGAGGAAACTGAAGTACCCAGAAAAAACCCACACAAACAAGGCTAGATCCTGCAAACTCCATGCAGATAGTGTCCTGGCCAAGATTCGAACCTGGGACTTAGCGCTGCAAAGGTCAAAATGATAACCACTGAGCCACCATGAACATATGATGGAAAAAATGTATATCCTGACATCACCTTCAGTGGTACCCAAATGCCAACAGACATATCCAGAAACACAAGGATCAAGTTAACGAGTCTCTAATTTTCCTGTAAAATTGAGCTTCTCCCCCTCCCAGTTACAGAGCCTCCCCAATGGTCATTGTCATTAAATGACAAATAGGGGAACCAAAAGGAGGAAGGAGAGGAGACAAGCCTGACCTTGCAGGAAAACTCAGGATTTGTATACAACTTCCGCTGTGTACATCTATAGATCTGATGATCATTTTATTATGCAGTGATTCCTGCTTTTGTGTCTGTTTTTATATTTTTGTCCAGTATAAATAGCTCAGGATTGAATAAATAGGAGCTTAAAATAAAATTCCAGCCACAGATATTGTGCTTCCCTTTAAGCATGGTAGTATTATACAAGCAGCCATTAATCTCCTCCTCCTGTGCCATTGCTTGTACTTGTCTATCATGAAGGGTTGTCATTTGCAACCCCACTTTGGAAAGCGCTGAGTGATATGCTGGCACTTTATAAAGTATAATAATAATAATAATAATAATATTAAAAATAATAATAATAAATGCTCCACCGACTCCTCTACTGCATGACAATGTAAGGTCCTTGTGCAGTGTCTAACCACCACCCGCTTGGTGTTACCCATTCTCTTTCTCTCTGCCCTGTCTGCCATGCCCATGCCCCCCATATTATTCTTAGGGTTGTTTTTTTACTCATTACCAGAATTCATGCACATTATGCAATAGTGTATTCCACTAACCCGACTTTCTCCTTCACAAACTATTATGAATGCTGCAACCAGACTCATCCATCTTTCCCACCGCTCCTCTTCTGCTGCGTCTCTTTGTAGTTCTCTTCATTGGCTTCCATTTCACCTTAGAATCAAATTCATCTCCTGTGCTTTGCCTTCAAATCCCTCCACAGTTCTTGTCCCACTTACCTTTCTGACCTGGTAAAAAAAAAAAAACCCTAGCTGCTCCCTTCACTGCTCCAATGACCTACTAATGACTTCCCCACTCATAACCTCATCACACGCATGGCTCCAAGACTTTTCTAGAGCTGCCCCGACTCTCTGGAATGGTCTTCCCCATCCCATTTGGCTTGCTCCTACTTTCTGCTCATTTAAAAGAGCCCTCAAAACCCATCTTTTCAAACTTGCCTACTCATCTTCTTCTGTCTTTTGAAACTGTCAATACTTCCCACCACTCCATATCTCCCCTCCTATTGTGTTACTTCCCCCTATCTCCTAGAATGTAAGCTCTTTGGGGCAGGCTTCTCCTCCTGTGTCACTGTCTGTATCTGGCATTTGCAACCCCTTTTTAATGTACAGAGCTGCGCAATATGTTGGCGCTATATAAAACTTGTTTAATATTAATAATGGTGGAATGGGTATACAGTGCTGAATAAATTGGGGGGAGGGTCCCTGCTGCCATGTGCCAATGACGTGTAAATAACAGAGTGGTATTCAGGAAGCTAAAGCAGCAAATCAGGGCTCTGTTTCTCCTACACTGCTAGATATAATACAATCAATATGGACTCTATGTAGTTTTTTTGGGCATGAGCAAGGTGGTAAAATACAATGCCAGTACAAGGAAAAGTGAAGTTAGAAGCATGTTTTGGGAAGTGAGGAAAAATATACGCATCAACAACAGCAGTTAAATAGACGATGTTTCAACACTTCTGAAGTTTATCCAAAGTGTTGCATAAAGTCTGGTGTTTCCCCTCTTTAATGCCGTACCACTCCAGGTACTTGTAAAGAAGGATTAAGCTTCTTTCAGTAAAAAAACAGATTTTTGTTTTGTTATTATTATTCCCACAGTGAGCAATGTAGTGATAGAGTGTCATGTTTTGCACGCAAATCCCGCTTTAATATTAATTAGGAACAAAGAACACCGTGTACGGGAGACTCCAGACCGCTACGATTCCATTCTGACCTGGTCATAACAAACTGACTCTTCTGATCATACGACCACTGGGACAATACCCGACTAACGCCGGTGCCAAGATGTCTGCAATGTTCTGGCTTGGGGAACTTGTTGGGACACTGTAACACTGTTTACAGAGGAGAAGTAGCTTTGTTGTTACGTGGTACTGGCCAAAAATAGCGGACCTTGCAACGTGGAAAATGTGAGATTGCTGAACTTTGTAGCTTCCTCTGTGAAGGACTCCGGGGTTCTTGCCAGTTGTAAAAATAAAAAAAAATAAAAAATGCCAATAGAGCTCCACTGCCCCCCTGTGAATATAATACGAAGTGCAGGATTGGAAGAAATAAAAGCAAAGAACACAAATATTGCAGAATAACATTCCTACATTTTCTGACTAAAGTAGCTTGTTTTTTGCAGGCTTTCTGTTTTGGATAAGTGAATACATCCAGAACAGAAATGTGTACTGAAATCTAAACTATGATTATGGATCTTCTCCTCTATGAACTGCAATCACCCCCTCCTCATTTAATAGAGGGGAGAGATTGCTGAAGTTTTAAATAGGAGTGCAGTAATGACCATATTTTTCCTCCTCCTTTCATACAGTGCAGTGACAACATCTATGGTTTAGGAAGCTATAATATAAGATGTAAGGGGTAAACATTTTTTTAACACTTGACCTCTTATTCTATTATTCTATTCTAATATTAAATTTTGGATAGGATGCTATTTGCATGGAGTTTATATGTTCTCCATGCATGTGAATGGGTTTCCTCCAAAATCATAAAAGCAAACTGATAGGTTAACGGTCTCTCCTCCCAATTGGTCTTGGATGTGGTAATAAGATATGACTATGGTAGACATTAGATTGTAAACTCCTCTGAGTTTGTGACATGACTATGGGCTCTGCAAAGCAATACGGAAGATCTGGGCACTATGCCAATTTTTAAATTATACAAATACCTAAAAAGGGAAATATAGACAGCTGTGGGGTCGAGGAGTAAAATGATTCTGTTCAGTCCCTCATTGGCAATGCATGTGTTCATTATAAGGGTGGACAACCATCTGAAGCAGTAAGTGTCCCTTGGAAGAATAAATTTGCATGCTGACCTATGCTAAGCTTCCAGGACTTAAACAATTGACATCCAAAAAATGAAGAGTTTGCTAGGGAAAATCAGTCTGGGAAGAGAGGGGATAGATGATGCATTCTCCAAGAAAGGAGGTGGGCTCTATTAGATTTGCAGCAGCTTCTATTGAACATTTTAGGAAATCTTCTCCAACACTGACCTGAAACATGCATGCAGATGGGAGTGTTCTGATGCCATCTTGGATTTCTAATCTCAATTCATGTTTCAAGTCAGGGACTGAGAAACTACTAAAGCCACGAAGATCGCATTCACTTTTGGGAAAGTGGAATTGAGCTACCAAATTCTCAACCAGGGTTCCTTCAGAGGTTGCTAGGGGTCCCTTGAGTAATTTGTGCCTCTCAGGTCAGTTCAACTGACACCAATGATCAATATGGCTATCTGTGAGGATGACATTCTTCCCACTGGCCACCAAACTAATGTACTGTGAGCTGTGGATATAGTAAATTATAGAAGGGGTGCCCGAGGACCTAAAAGTTATTTCAGGGGTCCTCAAAGGTAAAAAGGTCAAAAAAGGCTGCCCTATTCCTTTATCTGTCAGGTAGAGTTTTAGGTTCCTTTCTCAGGCGTTTCAAATTCTTCTTTGACTATAAAAAGAAACCTAAATAGTCTAAAACTTTCACACAAGTGAATGAGTCAGAGACTTCTCTCTATCCTGTCAGAGACAGAGCCTGTAGGTGGGCAGCTTCTTCTGTGTTCTTTCCTAAAATAATCCAGAGCGCTCTGAAATTTCTTTTTATATACATGAAATGAAATGTTTATAGATCATAAAATAAACAGATATAAAACCCCAGTTTAAAACTTATATAAACTTTAAAAAAAATAAAACACTACTCCAAATGATTACCCATTTAAAGAAGATGTAAACCCTTGCAAAATGTCAGTGTGTAATAAACTATTTCCTGTATTTTTTTGTTCTGTATTATTTTTGTCGAGTCTCAGTACAGCTTTCTACCTGTGACTTCTTTACATCCACAGCGATGCATGGCATTTCTAGGGCCATTTCCTGGTGGTGAACACAGCCATGCAAATACATTACAGAATACCATGACCTATTTCGGCATGGAAAGAAGCAGTGTTGAATAGAGAACACAAATGCTATAAGTTTGTAGGATATTTATGTCAAGGAAAGAAATTGGATCCTAATTTTTGCCAAGAGTTTTTCTTTAACCTCCCGACCGTTAAGGCCGACCTTGGTACGGGCTTCAAAAAGTTACAATTATCGATAAACCCGAACTTTTCTCACTGTATGAAAATACAGTGAGAAAAGTTTGGGTTTATCGATCACTTACCTGGTCCCGCTGCGATCGTCCATCGGTCGTGTTCCAGCGTCGTTCTTCAGCATCGGGTGTCCTCTCCGGGAAGAAGAAGCCGGCCGGCTTCTGCTTCTAAGCAGGCCGGCTTCTTCTCCCTCCGTGCGTGATGACGTCGGCGCGTGCGCGGGAAATTCAAACTGAAACTCATTCAAACACATTTTGTATTGGATTGAATACAAACTCCTGTATCCAATCCAATACAAAATAATTCAAAATAAATACAAAGTATGTAATTGGTAAATTCAAACTCTCATTTTGTATTGGATTGGATACAGGAGTTTGTATTCAATCCAATACAAAATTTGAGAGTTTGAATTTTGTTATCATTTTGTATTGGATTGAATACAAAGTCCTGTATCCAATCCGATACAAAATAATAGAAAATATATTTATGTGGTTTTGTCTATAGGTATGTGACGGACACTAGGGAGGTGTTTTAGAAAAATATATTACTATACAGTATACTGAATTATCGCATTTTCAGTATTTTTCATTTATTTATGTATTCTTGTTTAAGCTGATTTTTTGTGTCTTTTATTTAATTTTATTAAAAGTAATTTTTTTTTTTTACATGATTGTGTGTTTCAAACATTTTTTATATTCATGATATCTACTAGAACCTTTTTTCGAACATATTTCTGTAAGTTACAGGTCTGCAATTTAAAAAAAAAAAATTTCATGAAAAACAATGTAAAGCTTTTGGAACAGAAATCTAGACCTCAGTGTAACGCCCAGGTGGTTAAACTGCACCTTTCGGAAACAAAATAAATCTATGTAAATAAATTCCTATCGTGTGACTTTTTTCAATTGCCACTTCCAATCATTTAAAAGCTATCCTTGATCCCTAGTTAGCAACTAAGGCTGAGTAGACACGTGCAATAACTGTCATTGGAAAGGATCTTTCACAATCCTTTCCAACAACAAACGATGCACGAACGAGTGCTGTACATACAGAACCGTTTTGCTCTATGGATAGGGGAGTACAACGGAGCGGCACGCCACTGCCCTCTCTTCCCACCACTTTCGGTACAATCGTTCATTGTCCGTAGATTGGCCAGGACGGTTGTCGGAATAACAGATGACGAGAGCTGTACACGCCAGATTCTCGTCTCATTTCAGCCCTGCGGCGATAATGGGGCGAGAATCATTTGACGTGCCCCTAAGTTATGGCTGAGATGAGAAGATTCTGCTGCATGAAGGAAGAAGCATTTACTTACTCACTCTCTCCCCCTAATGATCAGACTGCAATGTTGCATAGAGGCAGAAATGGGGCTTATTGGTGTCAGATATTCGTAAACACTGCCAAGAATATACAGGCACCTGAATTTACAGGATTGTCATATCTTTAAGCTGACAGACAGAAGATGGTGCTACTGCACAATGCCTAAAAAGAAAAGGTGAGGCTTGTGTGGAGGTAAATATTCTGCAAGAGGTCATAACTTGGAAATGATATACATTACATGGCGTGCATGTCAAGTCAAGGATATCTGCAGACACAGGGGAGATCTAGGCCCTGAATAAATGGAGAAAGAATCTTTGGATCTGAGGCTTTTGCAGCTAGATTACAAATGGCGGGCTGAGATCACTCAGTTATTCCATTCTTTCAGAGTTGCGACTTCCAGTTCCTCTTGGCTCCAGGGTGTTGTGCTGTCTACATCTGGGGTGCTATTCATGGTTCTGATCTGGGTACTGGAGGTGTCATACCCACAAATTACGTCAGCTGACCCAGACTGACTGATACAAGCAGGGCCTGCGCGCTGTCTGTACATAAATACAGGGATCTGCAAAGGTTCTATCTTTGGAGCTGCTGGAAAGGAATGATATAATTTTCTCTCCATGCTGTTGTCAGAGTCCAGAGGATCTGTATGCTGGGGAAAACAGAAACCTGGCAAATAGAAGCCTCGCTTTGCTTTTCCAGACAAAGCCTGGCAGAGAAGTGACAAAAACACCCACACTGCTAATAAAAATACACAGCACTTCTGCCTCTTACAAGGAATTTACTGTGCCAAGCAAATGATATCACTCCTTGTTTATATCAATAGGAAGATGACAAGTACACACAAAAAAAAAAATGTGACCTGGAAATTAGAAAGGCAATCAAACCGAATCGGTATTTCTGTTTTGGCCAGACGTCAGCGGTTTGCACAAGCCAATACTATATTATTATTAATAAACAAGATTTAAATAGCGCCAACGTATTACACAGCGCTGTACATTAAAAAGGGGTTGTAAATGATAGCCAGATACAGACAGTGACACAGGAGAAGGAGAGGATCCTGCCCAGAAGAGCTTACAATCTAGGAGGTGGGGGAAGTATCACACAATAGGAGGGGATATGTAGTGGTGGGAAGTAGGGAGGGTTTAGGAGACAGAAGAAGACAGGTATGTGAGTTTGAAAGGATGGGTTTTGAGTGCTCTTTTAAATGAGCAGAAAGTAGGGACAAGCCTATATAGGCCAAGGATAGGACAAGGAAGAGAGTCGGGGCACCTATATAGGCCAAGGATAGGACCATTCCAGAGAGTCGGGGCAGCATGAGAAAAGTATTGGAGCTTTGCATGTGATGAGGTTATGAGTGAGGAAGTCATTAGTAGGTCATTGGAGGAGAGAAGAGAGCGGCTAGGGGAGTATTTTTCTATCAAGTCAGAAAGGTAAATGGGTCAAGAACTGTGGAGGGATTTGAAGGCAAAGCACAGGAGCTTGAATTTGATTCCAAGGTGAAATGGAAGCCAATGAATAGAACTGCAAAGAGATGCAGCAGAAGAGGAGCAGAGAGAAGGATGGATGACTCAGGCTGCAGTATTCATAATAGATTGTAGAGAAAAGAGTCAGGTTAGTGGAATACCAGAGAGGAGGAGGTTACAGTAGTCAAGACGAGAGATAAGAGCGTGTACAAGGAGTTTGGTGGTCTCTGGGGACAGGTAGGGGCGGATTTTTGTGATATAAGTCTCAGGCACGCCACACACTAACGTGAGAGAGGAAATCATTCTTAATTTGATTCATACTATGAAATAGGATGTAGAGGAAGTCAAAAATGTTGCGGGAGGGAAAAACTGTAGCCATATACAACAGGGTTCTCCCCAGACCCTTTTAGCTGGGCGCACCACTCAGCATTTTCAGTAACCATTTATATGTTTTTGGGTTTTTGAGTTGGGTCACAATATTGGGGCTGCCACCCACCTACAATTTCTGTAGCAAAAAAAATGTCTGGATTGTCACAAAGAATGGATGAGGATAGAGTATCAGTAGTCACATTGTACCCCCTCTGATCTACAGCCCTCCATTATTCAGGCGCTGTACTTTCTCCCTATATGTGAATGCCCTTTCTGCTACACTTACAAATTATGATACCTCCGAGCCTTCCATCCTTGTGACTGCTTATTGATTTCCACTTCTTTTCTTTGGCTGGCAACTTTTTATCTCTCCATTGCAACCTTTTCTTGTCTGGCCCCTGCTCAGCCTTTTGTGGTGGCAAACAATACAGAATCGGCAACCTCTTACCATCTTGACATTAATTTTGTTTGGCCTCTTTCTAAGACGGCTTCTAACGCTATCCAATAAGCAGCGAAAAAAAACCTACTTACATTATCTTCATGTTATTTCATTGTAATTTGCTGCCGCCAGAAAGCTCGGTGGGTGAGCATGTTATTCTGCTTTCTAATTTTGCCATACAACAATGTTTCTCAAGCAGGATTGCTGGGGGTTCCTTGAGCAAGGAGTATTTTGTGACTCGCAGGTCAATTTAAGTTACAGCAATGGTCTTTTTGCCTATCTGTAGGAGTGAAATTCTTCCCAATGACCACCATGCTAATATACTGTGAGCTGTGGATATAGTAATTAGAAGACTTGAAAGTTATTTGCAGGGTTCCCCTATGTTACAAAGGTCCAGAAACACTGCCATATAACATGGCAGCTGTGGGAAATTTCTTCATACTAATGTATTAGGGAGACTGTAAGACTGTAGTAGGTCAGAGCGGCTCACTTGTGCTATCTACAGATAAAAGGGGTTCCCGTACTAGAAACAGGAGCGGGAGGACTGCAATATTATCCTGATATAAAAAGAAAGGACAATAATAGGAAAAGAGACAAACTTATCCAACTTCCTAGAGCTTTGAGCATGTGCTGACACCCCCCAAGATTGTTCACATAATGAAAAATTTCCTTTGGTGAAATGCGTTAGGCCATGAGACATTATTATTTTGCCTAAATGACCATAGGGAACTTTATGTATAGCTAATGGCCCCAGACCCTATGATTTCTGAATGGGTACGTCCTACTCTAATCTTTGTATATGTTTAGATGACCATAATGGTCTATTACATGTATTTGAAATCTTTGACATTTAATATATTTGAATTGACGAACGTAAAACCTAGTTTTTGTTCTCTTTTTATTATATAAATAGAAAGAAGACGACTTTCACATTAACCACAGACTTAAAAAATGGACAGGCGATATCTCTACTGCAATAAAACATATTTACCTGCCTTGTTGACAATCTTGTTGAAATACACTAAGCTGGGTATGAATGAGCATATACATGCATGAAAGTTAAAGCAGTCCTAAACTCAAAACTACTTTACATTAAAGGGTAGACAACCCCTCCATTTAATAAAAAAAAAAATAATATATATATATATATATATATATATATATATATATATATATATATATATATATATATATATATATAGCTTTGAATTGTCAGGTCTTAGCAGCCAATTTCATTTATTACATATCATACATTTATGTATATCTGCCTTTACTTACAGGGTTTTCAAGCTCAACTGAGCAAGGCAAATTCATAAGGCAATTATGTTGATTAGTTTGCAAGAATTATCTGAACTAAAATGAAAAATGAGTTGTGTAGATGTGCATGCAGTGTGTGATTACATCTGGCTCATAAAAAAGATCTTCTGTCCACTACTTTGCTTCAATATTCCCTTTTTAACCTGATTGCTATTAGAATTTGCCTCGTTCATTGTTTGGGTTGGGCTGTAAATGAATATAACGTGAAGATGTACTTGTTTTGCAGATATACCGAAATCTTTGTTAAATGAAGCATGTATAAACACTTGGTATCAGTCCTTTGCAATCCTCTTGTAAAACTTCTTCAATTATAGATCAGGGTGGTGTGATGACAGCAGAGAAATTGGGTCATCACTTTGGTGGAGCTGTGTACATTTTACAACAGGCTACACAAAATAACAAATCCTTTGACAGGTAAAGCTTCCAACTCTCTTTTTTTAGCTGCTTGCTTTGGGTTCAGTTTGATTTTGACTCGAACATATCCTAACAATAATCAAAAATCATTCCAGAATAAAATTCACTTGTCAGTCTTACCTGCCAGGTGGGCAGTACTTTCTCTATGTCATTTAGATTAATCTCATCTCCATCTTCACATTTTCCTTTTCCAAACCTAAATAAAATAAAAAAAACACACACAATTTAGCACAATTTTTAATAAAAAAATGCAACCAACATGATGATTTTTTAGCAATACGTATGATCAATAAATGTAACAATGGAAAATGGATTTAGGTTTCACATAAACAAATACAAATTTGGTAAAAGTGGTAAACAATACAAGAGCCTCTTTCCAGTTTAATTATGTAGAGACCGACAGAAACAGGGAATAGGAGTTATTCTCCTTCATATTAGGATATGTACACATGCCAGATGATTCTCACCCGATAAGAACGGTCAGACTCATCTCGGGCAAGGATCTGATGTGTTCATAGGTCGCCTGACATTGTTCATGAATCCGTCCTGACGGATCCATGAGCAACTGATGAAAAACTGCAATACAATGAAGGTAGGAGAGTGCAGCTCCCTCCCCTCTTCATAGAACAGTGCTGAGTATAGCAATCGTTCATTTGTCACTCTTCTGGAAACTATCATGAAAAATGGTTTACAGCGACAATAACTGAACGTGTGTATGCTGGCTCACTCTTTTCCTTTCCAGATGATAATGGTTTCCACACAACAGAAAAACATACTTTTTATGCAAGAGGGAGGCTGAACCACCGTTTGTTTTGTATTGTGTGGTGCCCTGGTTGCAGATTTTCCTTCATTTCCTGTTTAGTTAGTTCAGCTTTTAGTATAACTAATGCAATAAAACCTTAAACCCACTTCCTAATTTGAAACCTAAATAATCCTTTGTCTCACATGTGTCCCCTCCTTAGACACTGCATCTCACATTGGGAGAAAGAGGCAGCGCTTTCAATCCAGGTAACAGTAAGTGCAGCCAGGTGCTGATTGACAAACTTCAGGTTTGTGAACAATGCAACTACCCCTGCAATATTTTCTCATTACACTGTAGTACAGGCAGGCACAGTCTACAGAAAAATGACAGCTCTGCCCTGAAATCATGAAGTGCAACATTTTAGCTACCCCATCACAGGAAGAATAATTTTACAGGCAGCATCAACAGGCATTTGCGGGACTTTGCAGGGAAACAAAAGAAAAACTAAGTGCAGATTGTAGAGCATATTTCCTAAAGAACAAGTCCTGTATGGCTCAATCTCATTTAAAGGCCGCTGTATTTTATCTATGTCATAGCTGCTGGGAGCCCACAGACAACTCTGGTGACTAGTTTTTGCACTTTGCTTGCCACCTAAATGTAATTGTCCAGACTTACTGTGTAGTTTATCATGATATTCCATATCAGGGAGCAGTTTATATCATATAGATTTTAACACTTAAATGAACATATCTGCAGTTTTATAGTTCCTGCAAGCAGATTGTGGCTGCTGGGAGGAGATGATTGTAAGGGTGGTGTACAGAGGAGTCCAGAGGCAAAAGTTGTTTTGGATTTAGGAAGCTCTCAGGAATGCTGTCCTGGTGGCTCTTGAGGAATTATACAAATAGCAAAAGCATTGATGGGTAGTCAGTTTGAAGGAATGGTTGTTTCTAGAAGGATGATTTCCTAGGTAAACCCCAAACATGTAAATCAGATCATCCATGATTGAAACAACTAAAATGCAATAAATGAAAGGGGTGGGCCAGGGACAGTCAGGTAGGAGAGGAAAAGGTTAGATCATGCTGAATGTCCTCCCAGCTAGTAATCTGGCTTGCTGCAGCTTCTGGTGATAAGCAGTGAATTTAAAATAGGCTTTTTCTGTACAGAACTAAAACACCCATACATAGGAAAACAAATTGATAAATAAAATAAAAAAATTAAAATTATATATATTATATATATATATATATATATATATATATATTGTGTACACAGACACAATACAATCATGTCAATACAAAGATGAATGGTAGTTACCCTTCGCGGTCTATTTGAGGCAAGGGGTGCTTTGGGGGGTTGCGGATCTTTCTGTGAAACTGAGACAAGTCGAGTTTTTCTGGCTGCAAGTCCCATGTCGCTCCACTAAAAAAAGCAGAAAATAAAATGATACGAATGCAACAGCAAGAGGACAAATGACCATTAGGACAATATAAACATTCCACACACTTCTATATGCATGCGTGGTGTGCTTGCACGCAGGAAAAGCAGCAAATGTGTACTGAAAAGATATGAATTACTGCTATAAAGGGCTTTCTATGCTTTGTAAATCTTAGGAGAGAAATACAAATCCTTCAGAAGGTAAAAACATCTCCCAAAATTCATCTGTGAATTTGTTTTCTTAGAAATTAGCTTTAAAGACAACAAACGAGGATTTGGAGATTTATATAGTAGATCAGCAGCCCCCTAACTCTCCTCTTCACCTGTTGACTTCATAAACAGGGCCTATTGTGGGATTTAAAATGATCCGCGCTTTACCATCTACTTATGAAAGCGGCTGCAATGGGCTCTTTATGGCTTCTATTCCCGAGAGAGAGAGAGCAATACAGAATTTACAAAGACCTGCGTGTGAAGGTACTGTTAAATGGATGGTATAAGAAATAACAAAGGTCATTTTAAATTGTTCTGCTATTTAAAAAGAAGAAAGCATTTTCTTATAGACTGGCAATTTACTGTATAAACTTTAATATAAACGGATCAGACTAAAAACCTAGTACACAAAAGGTGACTAACTTTCATTATTTAAAACAGTAATCAAAAGAAATGCCAATAAAAACAGTGCGGCTGAATACATTTATGGTTATTATTTTCAAAGCATTTATTTAAAAAGTGGGCTTGGTCTATACCCCCCCCCCTCCCCCCCTTTTTACAGGTTAAAGTATTTTGTACTGTTAAGTTGGTTACCATGGGTCACATGACTCTTAACTGATCTTCTGTGCATTGTTGTTGGCTACCAGTAGATGGTGCTGTGTCCTAATCTAAAGCACAACAAACTGTCTCTGGCAGCAAGAGTTTGTTATACACTTACATGAGGACGCAGCGTCATCTAGTGGCCCGAGTATAAACCAAGATTATTTTTCTGGTGGCATTTTCAGGTAAAAAAAAAATCTTGGTTTATACTCAACTATATTTGATAAACAGAAAAGAGAATATGCAATGGAAAATAAAAGAACTTTATACACTTAGTCTAATAAAATTCTATTCTTACCTTAATGAGTCAAATGTGCTCGCTGCCCAAATATCTGTGCCAAGCATGTCTGGGGAGCTATCTTTATTTCCATTCTAAAGAAAGAAAGACAAATATAGCGAGATCATCAACACATGAGATATAGGTGAAGAATGGGTAGCTGTGACTATGGCCTGGATTCCTACATGCTTTAGCAGATTTTATCTTGTTTTCTGTGTATTGGGGTTTCGCGAAGAAGGGAACCAATTAGTACATTGCAATATGTTTTGCAGTTATTTACAAAGGTAGTTTTACCATACCAAGGCTTCCCATGCCTGCCAAATGGCATTCAACTACTTGTGTGGGTAACTACAAATCACATTGGATTATACTTTGCAATTCCCTTCTTCATGAAACCCCAATACACAGAACAAGAAGATTCTGAAAAAGACAAGAACTAATCCCCAGCACACAAAAATTAACATCAGAACAAAAGATTCCACACGTCAAATTTTGCAGTTTTAACTTTCTCAGCCAATAACAGGTATGACTTAGAGCAAATCTATACCTAGGTATAGGGGAATTTCAGTGATGGGCCCTTGCTAAAAAACAAAGGTGTTTCCTGTTTTTGTTATTTAGCTTCAGTGATTTGCCCATCACTTCCAGGTCCTTGTTACAGTGGTGGTGGTTCCAGATAATCCCGAAGCCACCAGGGGTAACTAAGTAAGTAGTAGGGCTTCAATCTGGCACATGACCCTGCTCTGCACATGTGCAAGATCAGGAGCACATCATTGGGTGGGGCAATACACATAAGGAAATATATGTGCGGAGACACACTGGGCCCTGGCCGAAAGAGACCTCAAAAGGCAAGGAATGGTGGATCACACAAGAGCTACATCTCTGATTTCTTAAAAATATTATGTTAAGGAGAATTGTGTGTGTACAATGGATTTTACATTAGAAAAATACATTTTTTACATTTTAATTCATCTTGACCCTATTATTATCCATCACAAACTCCACCAATGAATTTCTTTCAGGTTGAATGATGAGCAAGTTGCATGCACTTGACTAATGATAATCCCCTCAATTCCCTAGAGAGCACATTACCAAGTTGGCTTGCTTTTATCGTGCAGATATAGCTCATTATAAAAACAGGAAAAAGGTATTTGGAAGCAAGGGGTAACAAACAAAAATAAATAATAGTATTCATAAGCGGTCACTGACGGCCCCTTACAGAAAATGTTATCTTTCTGGCTATTGTGGGCCATTTTACTTTTAGAGTCACATAGCTGAAACAAACCTACAGCCTCCTCAGCTTACCACTTATGATTATGATCTGATTGGCACAGCACAAACTTTGACATTCAGAAGATATGAGCATTATGGTTAGCATACACTAGATGGCGCTGCCTTCCAATTTACAGCCAATCCCTATACAATGTGTGCTGCAGCAGCATCGGATAATTAAAGAGTTGCTCTGGTCTTTCTGTCACATGCCCAAAGGACAAAATGTGATTTTAAGCAGCACAGAAACAATCACCGCCTTGCGCTCCTTGTGGAAGTATAAAACTCTAAATTACAACATTAATTAAACATAGTGGCTTTTATGTTGTATTGATCTACAAGCTACTGCTACATCAGCACACATAGGACATAGACAAGGCTCAGCCCAGCAAACAGAAGATTAACTATTTCACATAGACCAGAGCACACCTGGACAGATCCAGGGTGGGTTACTGTCTGGAATGGCATGCTGGGACTAATGGTTCTTCAAAGAACCTGTCCAAAGAGACCACCCAGGAGATGGACACTATTGTGCTTCCCATAAACCCAATGTATTACCGTCAGTGTAATTTATCTTAAGAAACTAGGCCACAGGGAGGCTACTGATCCGTAGGAGGCCTGGAATTTCTGGAGATGAGGTTTAATCATAACACGTGGTTGGTAGAACTCCAGGGATGCAAACATAGAACTCTGCTGTACAATCCAACAAATTGCTGCCAGGATGACCTCTTTTAAGCTAGTTCATTACAGGAATGTAAATTCTACTGTGAGTTAAAGCAATGTATAGCATATACACATACATTATATATACATACATACACATGTATATTGTGGTGGCATTTACAACACACAAACAGTAGCTCTAGTGCACCACAACGCAGTTAAACATGCATTGTGGTGTGCTGCATTGCCCAAAATGCAGCAAATACCCTTTTTGAGCATGGAGTTTGAGCATTCACTTATTTCACCCAGCTGCGTCATCTTTGGTTAAACATGTCAACTCCTAGCATGTTGTCATACAAACGACAGTCACCCTGACGTCCAACATAGGCCAAGGAGTCTACATGATGTGCAAAGTGTAGGGAGAGAACCAAATTTGATTTTTTTTTTTTTTTCTGCTTTAATCAACTTGTCATATCCAAGCAATCTCAAACTCACCTACCTGTCTTCTTCTGTCTCCTAAACCCTCACTACTTCCCACCATTCCATATTCCCCTTCTATTGTAAGATACGTCCCCCACCTCCTAGATTGTAAGCTCTTGGGGGCAGGGTCCTCTCTTCCTGTATCACTGTCTGTCATTTGCAACCCCTATTTAATGCACATCGCTGCGTAATATGTTAGCGCTATATAAATACTGTTTAATAATAATTAATAGGAATCCGTAATCCATTACGCTGTAAAAGCTCCTATAAACAAGGAGTTGTGGGTTTTTGTACAGTAGGGACCATTATTGTCGTTCCTCGGCATACTTTCCTTGGCATTCAATCACAGTGCTGACATTTAATTAATAACTAATTACAGAGAAGAGAAGAGCCAGAGCTCACGAAGACAAATGGCTGAGTGTGTTAATCGTTTTATCTCGCAGGTAGAATGCCCGAGATAGGAAGAGATGGGAAGATAGAGATTAAAGAAAAGTTAGCAGTAAATGTGAAGATTGTGATGTGCAAACTTGAGCAGCTGAAAGCAGAAGGCAGCCAGAACAAAAAGAAAAAAAGAAAATCAAGTTTAAGCCCTGAAGCTTAAATCTGCTTAGAATTTAGCCTTCATGTCTTCACCCCACCACTGACATGGTAATGAAGTTTCTCAATCAAACATATTTTTAATACATACCTTGCTTTATTATAATTTTCTATACAGTGCAGGA
This sequence comes from Pyxicephalus adspersus, assembly GCF_032062135.1. NCBI lineage: Eukaryota > Metazoa > Chordata > Amphibia > Anura > Pyxicephalidae > Pyxicephalus > Pyxicephalus adspersus. The sequence continues at coordinate 99,189,210 of NC_092863.1, read as the reverse complement.
AGATGCCAACAGGGTTGCTCCAAAACCTGCTAGAGGGGGTAAATCTGTTCCAAGAAGCTTATTTTTGGTCCAGTGTGTCATGGTGATCTCGGTAATTATAGAGGACTTTTGTTTTAAAGGTAAAATTGCTTTGATGAAAGAACCGCTGTGGATCTGGGAAGTTGTATTATGCTCTAATAAAGCTTAGGAGCTTAAAGCCATGGTCTGCAAACATACAGTATGTACACATTGAATAGTCATCATGCCTTTTCATCTCAGGCGAGAATCTGACATGTGTACAGCGGTCACCCAACATTGTTTACGGATCTCATGGTGGATCCATAAACAATTGAGAACGACCACCATGCAAGACCATGCTGACCAGAACAAATGCTGGAATACAGCACTAGTTTGTTTATCTGTCATCTGGAAACGATCATGAAAAATAGTTTCAAGTGATGAAAATGTAACGTGTGTACACAGCCTTCCAACTCCATTGACAATGCTGCTATCCATTGGTTGTCTGCATCTGTCTGTCATTTGTAACCCCTATTTAATGTACACCACTAAATGATATGTTGGTGCTATATAAATACCCTTTATTATTAATAATAATAATCTCCAACCAAGGTAACCCCTCTGCCACACCTAACCCAAATGCCCCAGATAAACATTTACCTGAAATCATATCATATGACAAATTGAAATGATCGAAAAAGAAAAATGAGGGCGTAGGTAAGATTTCTTTTTAATATATAATACAGAAAAACACAAATCTTCTAAACTTCCTTTCTATATGAAACCAACCTATAATGTGATATGTGAAGCTTTTGTAAACAGAAGTATTTGCTTACCTGATTGTGGTTATAGAAAGATCCTCTTTTTTTTGGTGAAGTTTGGTTTACATCCAACTGTTCATTACACTCCACCGTCCACTGCAAAAAGTAACACCTACAGGTTACATGAGAACTCCAGGGGAAAACACAAATCAGAATAAACAGAAGAGCTGTTAATGGTGCCTGCTTTTAAAAAAATATACACAGATTGTAGATCTAATAAACAGATTGGAGACAAAATATGAAATATATTGGAATCATAGGATCTAAATAATATACTGTGGGGTCTGGATAACACTCTTTCCATCGCAAAATGTTTTGACAGCAAGTGTTCCTTCTGAACACTTAATTGTAGGAAGACTACGTGAAATGTTGCTGTTCTGTTACAGTTTAAAAGGACATTCATTCACTGAAATTTAACTTGTTATATTGTTCCCCAATGATTGCCATAATTGATCCAATAAAAACTAAGAAACCAAGCCATGCAATATTCCCAAGGATGCACAAAGAACAAGGTGGCTCCATAACTTGCTAACATTGCAAGTGGAGCAAATCTGTTCCAAGAAGATAATACAATGTTCGGTATTATCGGTATTATTTCGGTATAAAGTAAATATAAAGGGCTTAAGGTAAAAGGTGTAACAAATGCCAAAATGCAAAAGTATTTAAAACAAACAATAATAAACAGTACAATTATAGTAAAAATAGAATTTGTAGATGGGGACAGACAAAGCATTGGTCAGAACACATCTGGAGTATGCAGTCCAGTTTTGGGCACCAGTTCACAAACAGGACAGGAGAGAGTGCAGAGAAGGGCAACTAAACTAATAAAAGGAATGGAGGAGCTCAGCTATGAGGAGAGATTAGCTGAACTGAATCTATTTCTCCCTTGAGAAGAGACGTATAAGGGGGGATGTGATCACACTGTATAAATATTTAAATGGTCCATATAGAGAACTCTCTTCCCCATTATTCACCTTGAGATCGTTACAAAACACAGGAGGGCACTCTTTGCGTCTGGAGGAAAAGAAGTTTAAGCTCCAGATAAGGAAGGGATTCTTCACTGTAAGGCTTGTAAAAACATGGAATCATCTCCCTCGGGAAGTAGTTTCAGCAAGTTCTATGGATTGCTTTATAAAAAACCTGGATGATTTCTAGAAGCACAGAATATATCTGGGGTTTAAAGTAAAGACAACAGAGACTGTTGATCCAGGGAACATCCGATTGCCTCATGAAATCAGGAAGAAATATTTTTCCCGTTGGAGCAAACTGTACAAGGGTTTTTTTTCCATCCTCTGGATCGTTTTATAGGGTTTTTTTATCTGGGATATGTTTATTTCCCTGGTGGTTAAACTTGATGGACTTAGGTCTTTTTTTCAACCTATGTAACTGTAATGTAAATATGATCCTAGTGCAGTAAGATGTCAAGTGTGTGGGTGGTTGAAGTCTGGCAGTATTGGATCTGTTGTACTTTGCAGTCACTTTAGGCGAGAGTCACAGGTTGTAAGGGGGTGTGCAGCCAAGAGCACCTTAAAGAATATGAGGGAGGCTTTTATTTTTATATGCTTCTTGGCACAGTGGTAAATTAGTATTAATGAGATGTATTCAGTAGTAATACGAAGGACATTAAGGCTTTTTGCATAAGGAATTCAAAACATAGAAAATACTATTCTCCATTTTAATCAGAGACCCTAGAATTTGTCTATAGAATATTAATCTCCAAACAGATAAATTTGTGGTTAAGGACTTTGTATAGGTCTGTATAATTTTCAAGATATCTGCACCGGACGGTGCACTGGTGTCCATCGCAGAGGTCTACATGCAGAAGGAAGTAGTGTGCATGTGGGCGAGTTAGGTAGCTACAGAAGAGAGTCCTAGCAGTAGAAGTGGTTTAGGTAACAAAATGACAGCAGAATAAGAACAGAATCTATGGACGATAAAGTTCAACTAACACTTCTGCTCCAACAACATGCCACATGTTTGCTTTGGATAAAGTGCATAAACCTGCCAGTTTATTTTGTAGTCTCACTCACTACATTTGGGGGATTTTTAAACTACTTCCTGCACCAGTGAAAACATATGGTAGGAAGTAAGGAAATCCCTTAGGTGTTGGAGCTATCCCTTACCTCCTGTAAAATGTTCACCTTCTCTTCTGGGGTGATAGGGATGTTGATGTTTGAAGAGAGTGGCGCAAAGTTTTACTAAAGCCAAAACTTTTTTTTTTATGTTAAATAGAGAAGGAAATAGTTTAAACCTAAGAAATTTTCCATTTAAAGCAGATTTCTAACTTACCTATGTTGTCAAGGTTTTTGTTAACTTACAGTCATCTGGATAACTTGTTTTTGACAATTTTGTATTGTATGTTATTGGTTTCTAGGATGTAGAATTTAAAAAGAAAGTTAAAAAAAAAAAAAACCTTAAGTAATTTTTTTTAGATTTTGCTATCTGTGGTTCCCCAGGTTCCTTTACTTCCTATGCTGTAGGGTCCACCAGGAAGCATGAGGTATTGATTTGAAAATGAATAAAATGCCCCATTGGACCAGTGATCTCTTTTTGTTCCATTGCTCACCTGGGATATATTAGATTGTGTTTTCTCACTTTCCCCGTCTCCCTCAATCTTGTCCGTCAGCAGTCCCTGGACTTGGTACTCCAGAACGTAGCTATCAATGAACCTTTCAAGTTCCTCAATCTCCTGGGAACGGCTGCTTCCTGCTTCAGAGGAGGCAGATGCCACCGACGAGTTTTCCATTGCTTGTTCACGCTAAAAACACAAAGACTAATTAGAAGCTATGCAAAATACAATTAGGGTAGACGTATCTTATAAAAGTAAATTCAAATATTTCTGGAGTCAGCCAGGGTGAGGTACTAATAAGACTTCTAATACCTTCCACGGAACTCTGGGGCTGGATGTGAGGGATGTAACTCCGAACTCAGTTGCCAACCACTTTGAAGTCTTCTGATTTCTCTTACACTAACCATATAAAAGATACAATATCCAGCAGGGATGATAGAAACCCTTCATAATAGTTACAGAATATTTCCAAACCCAAGAATATTCCATAAAAATCAACCATGCCTGGTAGGAACCTCCTATATTGGGAACAAGGTGTATAGACAAAAAAAAAACTATGCTGGCACAATGGGATGGTAGAAGCACCACAAAATGGGCATTCTGGGTGTATAGATCTGGAAATGGTGGGAAGCCATTTTTATTGGGCATAGCAGGTGACCAGACCATGGATCTCAGCACAGGGATGGTGGGAAGCCATCATAATGGGCACAGCAAGTGTACATACCAAGGATCCCAGCACAAGGATAGGGGAAAGTCATCATAATGGGCACAACGAGTGTGGAGACCAAGGATCTCCGCACAAGCATGATGGGAAGCCATCTTAATGGGCATAAAAGCCCATTTCCAATCAGTCTCTGACATCTAAATGTTATATTGAAGGTATTTATCATGCAAATGTCAGATAGGTGGGCAGTTTTGCAAAATTCCCGGAAAAAGTATTTTCTGCCGCCAAAGGTGTACTTACCAACCTTTATTTTTATTTTATTGTAACCTTGGACAGGCCCTTGAAAAGGCAAACATTTAGTTGCAGATTGGACAGCTGCAGGCCTGACGGGCACAGCACCAGACTGCTGCACAGGGCGCCAGCGCTCCCATGTCGGTCCAGTTTGTAGCCTACAGTGAGGAATTTTGTGCTGCAGCTTTAATTGGGAATTTACAAACCAGAAGGAAGTAAATAGAAGGAGATGTTCATCATTAAGGTTTAGACACACTTTACCCTGATCTCTCCTGGTATGCTGTGATGACACACGTTCTACTTCACTAAAATAAACACTTGAATGTAAAATCTAACAACCTTCAGGTTGTTCTCTTTGATGGATCTACAAACGACAAGGTCTTTGTTCTGGGTAAATAACTATTAATCAAAAGAATTTAACTCGGCTTTATGAGGGGCGGGAGTGGAACGCTAAGGTTTTGCCCATGTAAATTAATTACAGCTTTGCAGCCACAAGGACAGTTTGTTCTTACAATAAAAAGGACAAGATTCTTTTCTGGTGTGTGATTTGGGGCATTTTATCACAGCAGACATCTTATCCGAAGCAGTGAAGGATTTTGAAAGCTCCAATTAAATTTGCAACCTCACTTAAAAAAATGACAGAAAGCCTTTTCATGATCATCATTCTAAAACTCTAAGCAATTTTCTGCCTAAAATATATACAAACTCTAACAGGTTCATATTTAGCTTGCTAAAGTGCTGCACAAACAATTGACTTTTTCCCCCCAATAAAAATAGATCTTCCCCTTTTTCATTTTATGTTCTACCTCAATATTGTTGACTTTGTCCTTTTTCAATCATTCGATCTACAAACTGTTTTAGGGATCCCTAATAGTGACACGTGACACCTGCAAAATAGGAAAAGGAATACTTACCTTTCCAGCTGCCCATGCTGTTTAGTTTTCTGAAAGAATCCAACATTTGAAAAAAGTCAAACCCCTTAGGCCACCAAAGGCTCTCATTGGTCCAATCATGTGATTGGCTATATCCTGTAAATAGTGGAGGTCAGAGGGAGGAGCCAGTGAGAGGTGCGGGGAATCGGGAGACCAAAACTTCCAGAAGAATCAATTAAGGTATCAGTCTACAGAACGCGATGAACACCAGAAAAGAAATGGTATTCCTGCTCTTGTTTTGCAAGCATATTAACTTATTGTAAGATGTATAACATGACTTTGTTTTTTCAGTTCAGTCAGGGTACTTGCCGTATGTTTCAAACAAGGCCATGCACACACTTTGTACATGTTGATAGAAGATAGAATGGGCATGCACCTAAGGATCCATTAAGGAAATTAAACCGCCTATTTCATCTTTTATTTTGGGAAAATTAATTGCAGGGAACTACCCTATAAAAAAAAAATTAAAAAAAAGTAACCATAAAAATATAAACATGTATCTTGATGACTTTTGAGGACATTTTATGGGCGAGAAAGGATGCCGTTTGGTAGTTATAATAAACACCAGGCCCCTTTGTTGTTCACCTTGTAAAAGTAAATCGGTACAGCTATTTAAAACATGGACGCCGTCTACGCTGTAGGGGTGGCGGGTCCAAAACAGATCAAACATTTCCTCAGTCTTGTCATTAAACTTTTCTTTAAAAGACAAACATATTTAGGAATCCTAGTGTGACCTTCTGTAGGTTCCAGCGTGGTGCAGCTGTGCAGTTCATGCATCCTTTCAGCAAACTCCACCCAGGAGGGTCCATAACAGCTGTATAGTTGTTGGGTAGTGGTAACTGGTTGAGAATCACGGACACAAATTTGGGGTCAGGGTGGGCTTTATTCCAAAAATGGAAGGGGGATACTGCTTTTGCAATAAGCATTCTTACCTGCCCGATTGCTATTCTCTTCTGTTGAAATTCCCTGAGCTGCGCATGCAGCTGTTGTATCCTTGGAATAGTAAACGAAATATAAATTTCCTCAAGTCATGAGCAGGAAAGGAAATCCTGAAACGGGTTTTATTCCTTTACTACTATACATTAAAAAACTGTATCTAGCAGGACCATACACTGACAGAACTCCAGTGGAGTAATTTGTGAACCAGGGGGCAGATACACATAATACAAAAAAGTGCCAAGTGATGGGTTAACATTTTAAATGTCCTCCAGTGTACTACAGATTTATTTTTTGGGGATTTTTTTTTAATAACCTTGATATGCTTTACAAACAGCGGGGAAGCCAGAGTTGTTGCTGGTTGTGTGATACTTCCCGCACATCCTAGATTGTAAGCTCTTCGGGACAGGGTCCTCTCCTCCTCCTGTGTCACTGTCTGTATCTGTCTGTCATTTGCAACCCCCCATTAATGTACAGCACTGTTGGCGCTATATAGTGTTTAATATTAATAATAATAATGAATGCATAGTTTGCCAGGAAAACACAAATGCTACTCCAACTGCTTGAATTCCTATCCAGATAAGGAAGTGCACACTCCATGTGTTCCTGAAAACAAATGCAAACTTCAAAAGTAATTCCAGAAGGAACTCCAGGGCACTGGAAATCCTTAGTGCTGCTAGGAATGTGTCTCTAGATTCCTTGTAAAGTTTAGTTTTAGATTTGTTAAAACAAGAAGCTGAAAAAGAACTGTGGTCAACAGTAGTTAGCTTTCTATTAACATGATCTTTGAAAAGTGAAGAATTTCCAGCTTGGTTTTCAGTTTATTTAAAGTTAATTCTTAAGTGATTAGCTATACATCTACTTTTTCATTTGAAACAATAGTGAACAGGCTGAAAACAAATACTGTAAAATCTATGCTTAAATGGTGCAAATAGGAGGTCAAAGATGCCATGAAAATCACATATTTGTTCATCAAAGGTAACCCATATGTCATTGAACTGAACTAAAGGAATACCCTTGCACATTGAGGGATGATGTAAGCTGCCACTGCTGGACTCGTTCTAAAAAATTCTAATTGCCTGGGTGTAAAGCTGATTATTTGGTTTCAATTGCTTTGGTCACACCTGAAACAATCCTGCAAATAATGGTGCAACAAGCTGAGTGGTAATTTAGCTGGACACCCAAGCTACATACTCACTATAAATCAGGATGATCAGAACACCAACCAATCAAGCAGTGCTTTACAAAACCAAACCGGAAATGGTAGTTTGCATAATCTCTCAATGAAAGGCCACTTCAAGGCTAAAACGTCAGCCCTCCGACCTTCCTGGAGAATGCAAATTATTGTGAAATCTTTTAGCTTTAAAAGACATCATCCCAACACAAAAAGAATAGCTGAGACATACCATGAATGCACAAGTGTGATAATATGGATAAATAATAGGTACTAGGCTGCAACTTGTTGTTGAAAGATTCCTAATTCACAGAGTGTGTTAAAGCAGAACTTTGATTTTACAGTCTTCTCTGCAAGCTCCAAATAAATCCCCCATACATACTTTATTCTGCACTCATCTCTGCAAGCTCCATATAAACCCCCCATACATACTTTATTCTGCATTCTTCTCTGCAAGCT
>NC_092863.1:99177601-99180882 GCF_032062135.1 Pyxicephalus adspersus | reverse complement strand
CCCCCATACATACTTTATTCTGCATTCTTCTCTGCAAGCTACATATAAACCCCCCGTACATACCTTATTCTGCACTCTTCTCTTAAAGATCCCTACAAGCCCCCCCCCCCTTACATAATTTTATTCCGCAAGCTCTATAGAATCCCACCATATATACTTTTAATCTGCACTCTTCTCTGCAAGCTCCATACAAATTTTATTCTGCACTCTTCTCTTGAAGATCCCTACAAACCCCCCATACATACTTTATTCTGCAAGTTCCATAGAAACCCCGCATACATACTTTATTCTGCACCCTTTTCTGCAAGATCCCTACAAACCCCCCATACATATTTTTTTTCTGCAGAATAAATGCTGTTCTGGTGACATTACAGGTCCTTCTGTATTATGGTTCTATGATACAGCTTGGGTTCACAGAAAGTAGGATAAATAATATATATATCTCCTTTTACATTTTTTTAAAATTAAGTTTTTTATATTATGGGAGATCCTATATTAGAAAGGAAGACAATAACCCATTACTTCCTTTAGTAGATATCAGAAATAGGAGTACACAATGCTAATAATAAACATGACTAAATATTAACATGAGTTGTTTGGCTGTGACACATAATCCACAAACACAATCTAGGCGATACAATTACTACCAAGTATTCATGAATGGTTTTACAGATAGACCAGCAAGGCCGGGTATTGATGAAGGTTGAGATTTGTTTTGTTAATCCCTGCAATGGCCTTATTTATTCTTTTCCAGGTAAATGGAAAAGAACACAAGAGCCTTTCAATTGTTAGAAAGCACTGATTAAGTGGGAGGGCGATCAGTTATTTATATCGGCCCATTCACTGTTTAGTGAAGTGAAAACATTTATTGGAGGGTTAGAGGCTTCTGTTCTGCAATAGATCTATAATAGAATAGAACATTTTTCTATTGGGGCTTAATGTGTATGACAGAGGAAAAATATTTAGTAAATCTTTAAAACTCAGGGATAGATTCCTGTTTTCTTGTTGCAAAATATATATTTATTTTTTATGTCTCAACATACACACACACATATGATCTGCCACTGACCCGGTGAGCTCCTAACTTCCTTACGGCAGATTCCGACCTAGCTCCGAATCGTGCAATCCTGTGCTGCTCCCTGCAGCTGAGACCTTGCCAGCCACTCGAACACTTGCACCACAGTGCTGATACCCAAGCAATTTGACAGTGGACAGCCGCAACTGGTACTATTATTGTCAGCTGTCAAATTTGCTGAAGGCTTTTTTTCCTTTAGGATCCAGCACTGCGGTGCAAGTGTTTATTCCCTTTGGAGTTGTCGCAGGTAGATGCTACCATGTAGTGTCTCCCACCATGCAATGGCTCCTGGCAAGAGGAAGCAGTAAACACACTGCAACGTCACCACATCTATACCTACTGAGCGATCTGACCAGGTATTACTTGCTGGACTACAGGACGTTTCCCCCTTTCCCGGGTACACAAAGCGGGAAGGATTGCATAGACAGGCAGGGAAGAATGCAGACTCGGTTGACCATGCTGCTTGAGATTTCAGTGCAGCAGAGTTGTCAGCTCACTGCAAGAAATAAAGGTACTGGCTTTCCGAAACATCAACAAATATTTTTGAATAAACACTACTCCAGCTAAATCATCCAAGTCTGCCCACATTCCCTCGAGCTAGCAGATAGACTGCAAAGTGCCTTATGCAGGTGACATGGGGCCGTGTGCAACACTGGAAAGTGGTGAATGGATAATTGTTTCAGATCACCAGGTTCATTGCAATGGTATTTTCTACTTCCTCCCTTTTGCAGATGATTCTTGTTCAATAATTGTCTCATCTTTAATGTATAACTATAAATGTATAGATACCCCCGGCCCTAACGTGTAAATATATAGATATCCCCCGTCCCTAAAAATAAATGTATAGACACCCCCTGCCCCCAACATAAAACTATAAATGTAAAGATAGCCGCCCCCCCCCCGTCACTAATGTATAAATATAAAATGTATAGATACCCCCCGTTACTAACGTATAAGTATAAATATAAATGTATTGATCCCCCCCGGTCAGTAATGTATAAATATAAATGTAGAGATACCCCACATCACTAACGTATAAATATAAATGTAGAGATACCCCCTGCAGCCTTAAAACAGTAAATGCCACAGGATGGCAATCAGAGCAGCAGGACATGATTGGATTAGGTGGATTAGAAATGACAAGGAATTCCCAACTGATCCCCAATAATGCTTAGCGCTTACCTTTATCCCAGTCAGTGAATGTGCGGTGATATGAACAGGACGAGCAGCGCACCTAGACCATCCTGCAGCTCCAAGATTCTGGCATATCTGAAAAACACAACAATCACGAATTTAATATCAAACCTTTTTTTTATTATTTTTTGGCCTCGGCAATTATCAATTTTGCAGCCCTCAAAGTTGGAAGTGTATTAGCACATTTCTAGGTTCAAATACCACCAGGGACTTGGCTGTAAGACGCACCACCCGGCACTTTTCAGTAACCTCCAACCTGTTTTTTTGGTGGCCATTGAAAAGTTCGGTCACAATACAGGGACTGCCACCCGCCTACAGCTTCTTCCCACCTAGATTAAAAAAAGGAATCGGGGGAGAACAAAGTCTGTAACAGTTAGTACAGCTTTTTATGTGTGAGATTCCCCATCAGCAGAACAAAGGTGACCCATCAGGCATCTATTTAAACCTGTTATGTGTCCTGTAAGTCGACCCGTCATACAGAACACTTCTGAAAGTTGCTCTGCTCCGTTACTCTGCTTTCTCTTCCTATCAGCATGTCCATTGTAGTGCAACATACATGACCAGCTGCTTGTATTATTTTTGCTGTATTAATTGTATTGTGTGGATGCCAAAGGTTACGTACACACGTCAGATGATTCTCGTCTAATAACCGCCTCAAGGCTGAAATCAGACAAGAATATGACAAGTGTACAGCATTGTCCATGGACGACGAACGATCATAATGAAAGCGAAGGGGAGTGAGCACAGCGGGGTGCCGCTCTGTCGTTCTCCCCCCTCCATAGAACAGGATGGCTTGTTCATGCATTGCGCACTCTCTTATTGTTGGAAAGGATTTTTCACGATCATTGCACGTGTGTACCCAGCCTAACTCAGGTACTGCTTGCATTTAAACCATATAATATTAATAACGATGACAGAGCTGCGATAAGCTGCGTACACACGGCAAATTTTTCTCGCCCGATAATCGGTATCGGCCAATTATCGGGCGAAAATCTGCCGTGTGTACAGTCGG
>NC_092863.1:99160335-99171467 GCF_032062135.1 Pyxicephalus adspersus | reverse complement strand
TTTTAACCCCGATTTTTTTTAAGCTGAGTGGAAAGGAGCTGTAGGTGGGTGACAGCCCCTGCATTGTGCCCAACTTTTATAACCACCCAAAACCGCGGGGTGGTTACAGAAAAGTGTCGGGTGGTGCAGGGGAGAACACTGCTGGGTCGCCCCTTCACTTCCAGCCTCCACACTTGTCCGTGATTCAGCATTCGTGCTTCTGGTTCAAAAGGAAGGGAAGTGGCACAGGAAGCTGCACCAAAAACAGTAAAAAATGGAGCTGGCTCAGCTAAACGGCAGCATGTCTTAAAAAAAAAAAAAAAAAAAAATAATAATAGAGACCGGTACCACCGAAATCACAGATCACGCCGTTCAGATTGGATGCGTTTATAGCAGAGATGTGTGAAGGTCTAACAAGCGGCGTCCTACTAGATGGACCTGGAAGTAAAAAGCAGCCATTTTATCCTGTGTTGTGAGCAGCGGCATGAAGGGCCATCGCTGCCAACACGAACAGCCGTCTGCCTGGCCAGCTGCCAGAATCAGGACAACAAAAGATTTCATAAAGCGGCACCATGCCAGGAGACTGGCAGCACACCAAGCTGCCTGCAAAATCTACTTTATAGAAGATAGATATTGCAGGGTCCTGGAGCTGAGGATGAACTACAACTCCCAGCAGAGTGCATGAAAAAATAAGGAATCTGTAACAGCCATTGGTATATCCTAAATTCATTTTAGAAAAAAAAAAGAATTTTGTGAGATAAGATTGCAATAAAAACGTTTTTTTATGATCGGTCAATGCACCAAAAATCAGACAGGAATTGTGTGTTTGGATGGTGCAGCAGGATGCATTCAAAATGATTATCAAAGCAACGCCAGCTGTGCCTTCCTGCAATGCCAAGGTGCAATGCCAGCCTTCACCATGAGCTAAAGTTGAATGGTTTTAGTCTGCGGCTCTACAGATACAACCCCGTCACCACCTTTCACTGCAGATATCGTCTACTTGTGTCACCTCCATCAGGGTCCAACAAAGCGATGGTTTCTCATTGTTTGCAGATTTCCCGCTTCCTATCTGGTAGAAAAATACTCTCACACCCGCTCTCGTTTCTCCTACTAATGACTTCCTCACTCATAACCTCATCACACGCACGGCTCCAAGACTTTTCTAGAACTGCCCCGACTTTCCGGAATGGTCTTCTTTGTCCTTTTCGACTTGCTCCTACTTTCTGCCCATTTAAAAGAGCCCTTAAAACCCATCTTTTCATACTCACCTACCCGTCTTCTTCTGTCTCCCAAATCCTTACTATTTCCTACCAACCCACTAATAATACGGCTTTGAATACGGCTTGACTGCCACACTTTAGACAGGTACTCTTTCTCTGCAGATTACTCGACACGCACCATGCAATGGGCCCATCGTTGCTCAAACATTTCCATTTGTTTAAGCAGAGACGTCTGGTGGATTTGGCATTAGCAGCTACCCGCAGGCCCAGCTCCCCGGCGTCCCTTCCCGCACTCCGGATCAATCTGCTGCTTCTCCCTCTATAGAACGTCTGTCAGGCGGCCAGAGCTCCACCGTGACGGCATTATTGTATGTACAATGCACAGCTCGGGGGCATTCAGCTGGATAATGAGTGAGTGCCCTGACACCATGTGACACTTACACACTGCGACAGGCCTAGAGGCCTCCCAGATGCCCACCCAGGCGACATTCACTCATTTCTCATGCCACACCAGCAGAATGGGAAGCCCCTGTTATAGGACCGCCACATGAAGCAAGGGCAGAAGGTCTTAATTATTTTTCAGCTTACAATAAAAATGAATCAATAGGTCAACTCTTACAAGAAAACAATAACCCGTACACATATGATATACGGGCAGACATATCTGCTCATTATATGCTCAGTCTTCACTTCCTACTTTGCAGCGCTACACAGCGGCTGTGCTTTAGGCTGGGTACACATGTGCAAGATTTGACGTTGGAATGGATCTTTCAGGATCCTTTCCAATGACAAAAGACTGAACAGTACATGAAAAAAGCTGTACATATAGCACCGTTGTGTTCCATGCCCTTCACTTTCATTACGATTGTTTGTCGATCTGCCTGGGTGGATCCATGGACGAGCGCCGTACACACCTCAGACGTTCTGCATTCAACAGGGATTTTCTGCATTTACCAAAATCCAGTTATATCAGTTATATATGTTGTTGAGGCAAGTTGGTTGAAGCACGTGCTCAGTGTGAGTATTTGCAAAAAATTGGCATTGGGGCCCATAGATCACAAGTCATGCCATTGCCAGGTTTTTATTGCCAAATTCACCTTTGTTATTGGCACCGATCGCCATCATATCCGGCACGGATGGAAATCCAGCACTTTACAGTTGTCACTAGAACAGTCGGGAAACCTCCCAAAGGAAACCTGTTGGGTGACAAAGTTTGGAGAGGATTTTCCCCCTAACTTAGCAGATAAGCTGACCTTGCTAGCCGCTCCCTATGCGTTCCTACTGGCCACCCGGCACACAGGTTTCGCTCTTAAAATCCAAAACCTATACTTCCAAGGCTACGTATACACATGCAATAATTGTCATTGGAAAGGTTCTTTCACAATCCTTCCAAAGACAAAAGACTGCCAGGGGTCTCCCCAGGCACTTTTAGCTGGGCGCACCACCCGGCACTTTTCAGCACCCACCCGGCTGTTTTTGGGTGGTTACCAAAAAGTTTGTTCACAATACAAGGGCTGCCACCCACCTAAAATTTCTTCCCATCCGCCTTAAAAAATTTTCTGGGTTGAGCACTGGACTGCACAATGCATGAATAAGCGCTGTACATACATTGCCGTTCTGCTCTATGGAGAGGGGGGAGAACGACGGAGCTGCACCCTCTCCTCTTCACTTCCATTATGATCATTCGCCGTCCATGGATCCGCCAGGACAGAGGACGAGTGCTGTACACATGCCAGATTCTCATCTAGGGCAATTATCAGGCGAGAACTATCTGACGTGCGTACGTAGCCTAAATCTGCCACTTCCTTCCAAAATGGCCTTAGAGTAGGTTATCTTCTCAAGACAATGTTCTCCCCAGCACCTTTTAGCTGGGCGCACCACCCAGCACTTTTTATTAACCACCCTGACGTTTTTGGCTGGCTAGTGAAAAATTTAGTCACAACACAACAACTGCCACCCAGCAACAGCTTCTTCAAACCTAGCTAAAAAATAATTCTGATTGATGACAGACTAATGTTAATCATTTCCTGCAAAGTGCTGAATGATGGCACTATAAATAGGTTTACGCATAGCAACCAGGCCACGTACAAATTTAAAAAGCGGACCTCTGATTAGTAGATCATGACCATTTTTTATTCTCTTTATGAAGCCTAATGCATGCCATGACCTAGCATTGTCTTTGTACAGATCCCAGCACCGGCCATTGAAAAGAACAAATGGGAATGATATCTGCCAAAGAGGTGAATCATTTCCCAGACAACCTGACTTCCTGAGAATCGGTGACAGCATAGCGTGCAGGATGGACACGTGGCTCATGCAGCCCTCATCCAAGGAGCGGGACAATACCCCTGGCCTGTAGTGAGGGCACGCAGCTAATTAGATACAGAAATAACTTCCGGCAGCCGAGCCGATCGATGAGGACGCAGCTGACGCAGCACTGCATGCTGTGCAGAGAAAAAGCAAACTGCATTACTGGTTGTGCTGCGTCACACAGCCGGCTCGTCACAAAAGCAGGCAAAATGGGAAAAGCTTACAAATGGAACTTTATTATCTTTTAATATCATTTCCACTAAGGCTAGAGAAGTCTCTCAACATTTTTAACATGGGGAACCCTTGAAAATGATTTTAGGTCTTAAAGGAACCCCTTCTATAATGACTATATCCACAGATCACAGTACATTAGCTTAGTGGTCAGAAGGAAGAATGTTTCTTACATTGCTGGCCATTAGGAAGAATGTCACCCCTATAGATAGCCAAAAAGATCATTGCTGTCACTTATTCTGACCTAAGTGGCGCAGATTGCTCAGCAACCTCTGGAGGATCCCTGGTTGAGAATTGCCAGTCAGGACACAATCGGCATGGAGTTTGCATTCTCTGTGTCTGGGTGGTTTCCTGCCACATCCAGAAACACATCGGTGCCCCCTTTTAAAATCGACCTTAGATTACGGTAGGGATATTAGACTCTGGGCTCCTCTGAGAAACACAGCCACTACTATGGGCCCGGATGCAGCACTGCATTCTATGTTGGAGCTGTAGAAATACAAGATAATAACAATAAACAATTATTTATTAAAGCTCTCAAAGACTCTCAAGCTATTAAAGCTCTCAAGATTATCATAGGTGAACCTAGGTGATACAGCAAATCTGGATTAGATCTGGTCCAGAATTGAAAGCATTTGCCAACTACAAGCTAATGATACTTAAAATCCACTCCAGCTTTGCTGGATGACCCAGCTTCTCCCATGATAGTCTCTTCTCCATTCTTCGAGAACTTTAATAAATCGGAGCCAAGTCCTCCTTGATCGTAAGCTCTTTGGGGCAGGGTCCTCTCCCCCTCCTGTGTCACTGTATGTATCTTTCTATCATTAGCAATCCCTATTTATTGTACAACGCTGTGCAATATGTTGGCACTATATAAATCATGCTTATTAACAATAACAATATTATTAATGTTTTTTTTTTATACAAACCCACTGCAACCAGCCTATAGTAGAGAAAAAACAGCAGGGTTCACTTCCAATGCTCAAAAAACAAAGTTCAAATTTTACACACAACTAAATGACACAGAGAACAGGGTTTTTCACTGCTGAGATACGTTTGTGTAAAAGTATAGTAAAACCAAAAATAAACAGCAAAGAAACATTACACATTTGCATATCCTTAATCTGATTCAATACATTGTTAAACAGTCAGTTTAGACAAGCTTGAAGTACAGAGGTATATAATGTAGATGCTCTCTTGTATTACCGCATATTGGCAGGCAATTCAAGAGGATTAAATATTGTTCAGTGCTGGAGTAGATTGATTAGACTTGTCACCATTCAGCCCAATGTTCTCCCTAGGCTCTTTTAGCTGGGCGCACCACCCGGCACTTTTCAGCAACCACACGGCTGTTTTTGGGTAGTTACTGATGAGATGGTCACATTAATGTACAGCGCTGCGTAATATGTTGGCGCTATATAAATCCTGTTTTTTATTATTATTATTATTATTAATACAGGGACTGCCACCCTCCTACAATTTCTTCGCACCTAGCTTAAAAAAAAAATCTAGGTTGAGCACTGCATTCATAATTATAAAGAGGCAACTTTCTATGCAGCACCTTACAAAACAAAGTACAGTTCTCCCCGGCCCCTTTTAGCTGGGCGCACTGCCCGGCACTTTTCAGTAACCACCGGCCAGATTTTGGGTAGTTACTGAAAAGATGGGTTACAATACAGAGTTCACCACCTACCTTCAGCTTCTTCTCACCCAGCGTAAAAATTTCTAAATCATATTCTGTCACAGCAAGAGCTTTTATACTACATTGTATGCAACCATTCCAATGCTGTAAATAAGCAGGAGGAGGAGGAGGAGCGAGTACCTGAATAACAAGCAGCATTCCTGCCCACACGGTCACAGCCCACAGCATTCCATACCTTGGACTGATGAGCGTTGGAAAGCCAGGAACAGATGTATGCACAATGGAACAAATGACTCCAAATTTAGGTTGCATCCATGCTACACACCCAGAAACCTGGAATTGCATCTGACCAATAGAACGAGCACAGAGAAATTTGTGTGGCTCCGCCCACAATGGTACAATTACACAAAGTCATTGCTTGGATTTGTATTTGAGGTGATGACCTGTGAAGACGTTTTGTTGTATTATTATACCTTTGTAAAGGAGGCCTCTATACTGAGCATGGAAGCAGTGATTAAAGACCATTTCCCCACTCCCTGGCTGTCATGGTGGCCCTAGACACTCTACATCAGCACTCTAATATGGGGAAACCCTTAAAATAACTTTCAGGTCTCATCGAACCCCGGCTATAATTACTATATCCACAGTACATTAGTGTGGTGGTCAGTAGGAAGAATTCCTTACATTGCTGGCCAGTGGGAAGAATGTCACAGTTTCAGATAGCCAAAAAGATCATTAGTGCCATATAATATGACCCTGAAAGGCACAAATTGCTCAAGGAACCCCTAGCAACCTCTGGAGGAACTCTGGTTGAGAGGGGCAACTCACATTTCCAGCAAGAGACCTGCAAGGATAGCAGAGACATTGGACCTGATTTATTAAAACTCTCCAAGGCTGGAGAGGACAAACTTCCATCAGTGAAGCTGGGGATCCAGCAAACCTGGAAAGGATTTCTTTAAAGTCATTTGCTATGAAAAACTGCTGGAGCTGATCTATTCCAGGTTTGCTGGATCACCCAGCTTCACTGATACGTGTATCTTCTCCAGCCTTGGAGAGCTTTATTAAATCAGGTCCAGTGCTCCACCCAGAAATCTTTTTGAGCCGGGTGGGAAGAACTTGTAGGTGGGTGGCAGCCCCTGAATTTTGACCTAACTCTTCAGTAACCACCCAAAAACAGCCGGGTGGTTTCTGAAAAGTGCCGGGTGGTACGCCCGGCTAAAAGAGGCTGGGGAGAACACTGAGGTCCAATAAATCAGCACCCCTCCAGGTGTTTCTCGTGCACTACCAGAATCCTGACACCCCTCCAATCAGTTTACAAATAAAGATCTGAAAGGCGACCCCACATGTCACTTGTAATTATCTGCAGCAACAATGGCCAAAGCCCAGCTATTGCCACCTCCACCACCCTTACTAGACGAGTGAGCTATAATTCAAGGTGAACCGATTTGTTTATCTGTACTTTCCAGATCCTGTTTGCTCTAACTGACACCTTTCTAAAAATGAACAATGACAAGTGAAGCCGCTCACTATAGGAAACACTGCAACCGTGCAAAAGTCAGGAAGAATGTTTAGTGTAATGTGACAGCGAGCTGTACAGGAAGTGGGCAATGCCGGGACCTGGGAACACTTGGATTTAATTAAGGTATTCCTGGCACATCTAAACAGGTGATGTTACCTACAAAAGTCATAGGCAGGGCATCAAAAGAAAACCTCCTTTCAGTTTTTGTGCTATAAAAAGTTAAAGCCTGTCTCTGCTTAGTGTCTAATGTGAAACAGGCTGCAGCACAACCCTCTGCGCGTTCCTGCCTGCTCCTATCCTGATTTAAATGATACCAAGTGAAATTTGCATGGGCCCAGGGTGTCATGGGCATTACCTATGAAGGCTCAGAAAGATGGCACGACTTCTGTCATCACACAAGTACTATTCTCTTCCCCCACCTCTTAGATTGTAAGCTCTTCGGGACAGGGTCCTCTCCTCCTCCTGTGTCACGGTCTGTGATTCGGAACCCCTATTTAATGTACAGCCCTGCGTAATATGTTGGTGTTTTATGAATCCCGTTTCATATTAAATTCTCAGAAGCATTCAGGATAGCTCCCCAGCTGAGGACAAAATAAAAGGAAGAAGATTCAGTATGTCATGTGACCGGATATCAGAATAAAAAGCATGTATAGGGAAATTAAAGTATATTTCCAACCAAAACACCCCATTTTGAGTAAGGAAGGGGATAAAATCCCAAAAGTTTTTACTACTGTCTGTATGGCTATTGGGAAGGATCTGACCTCGCTTTTTGTTGTAATCATGGTCATAAAAATGTGGAAAATTATTTGCGATCCCAGGAAAAAGAGGAAAAGGTGACACCTGCATGGTAACAATGATCAAAATTGGGATTTCCCTCTTTTTATGGCCATTTCCTCTCACTTCCTGTTTCATCTCTGGGAAAATCTGTCCAATGGGAACAGAGAATGGAATAAAGTTGTGAAATGGGTTGTAAGCATTCTGCTCTGTGTCCAAAAATTAGAGTTAGCAGGTATCGACTTTAATGTTTGGCCAAATCCAAGGTGTGCTTTGAGTTCTCAGCTACAACAATAAAACCACCTATCCTTGATAGCCAAACAAAGGAGGAGAAAACAGATAGCTTTGGATTATGATTATTATTAAACAGTATTTATATAGCACCAACATATTACGCAGGGTTGTACATTAAATGGAATGTAAGCTCACAAGGGCAGGGTTCTCTCCCTATTGTTTCTTGTAATTGCCATATGTTTGATATACACGGTTGTATTACTCACTGTAACATTTATGATTCTCACCTCCGTTTGTCTCTTGCTTTGTACAGCGCCATGGAAGTTGTACAACAACAATATTTCGATTCTACTTCATACAAACAAGGTTAAATCTGCAGAAATTTGGATGGGGTTGGTGTTACCTGGGGCAAAGTGGGTTAACGACCCCTCACCGTGTATCTGCGGAATTGCTGCCGGCAGGTAAAGTATCAGCGCTGCATGACACCACGTCACTCAGGTCTAGACACATTACTCTCCTGCTGACATCAGACTGGGAACAAAATGCAGCCGAAATCTAAAAAAACACTAATACTTTCTACCAGGAATTTCAGGAAGTTGTGGCCGGCTGCAAAATACAGTTTGTGTTTGATTTTTTTCATTTAATTAGTTCAAAATAAAAATCGCTGACACCTCATCCTTTCTCTTATGCACAATTTAAATAGGAAATAATAATAATAATAATAATAATAATAATCAGGATTTGTATAGCACCAACATATTGTACATTAAATAGGGACAGTGACAGACAGGAGGAGAGGACCCTGCCCCCAAGAGCTTACAATTGAACATTACCTATAATCTACCAAAATGCAAATTCAATGCTAGATTTTCACTGAATTGATCCTTTAAGTAATAAAGATAAGCTTAGGTGCCCATGCTCCAAAATTCAATCAAACCTTGCAAAGAACATTAGGCAAATAATTTTTCCTTGCACATGATTGGATGGTTAAAGTCAGCAGACCCTCTTCCCTTCCAAGTGAACAGTCAATATTCCATTAACATGGCTGTAAACAACACCGGGGCTCAGTGTACAGATGACAAATCAATTTGCCAAAAACACCTCCAATCCGCCCTCTGGTATTTCATCACGTTGTAGAAGTCTCCAAACTTAGCATCAGGCTGCTAACTGCAACAACCTCTCAATAGGACTCTAATCGGTAAAACTGGATGCCAATCATCTCATACGGAGGGCAGACATAAAATTATACACAAATCATCTTTAGGTCAAGTGATTTGTAAGGCAGTTGATATAAATGTCAACCGTCAATCAAAAACCAACCAATCATATTAATACACACTGCATTCCATGCATGATCAATTTTTTGTAAACAATCAAAATGCAAATCAGAATATTTTCTGATATGATCAAGTTCTAGGTTTAAAATTTGGACGGCCTTTGGTTAATCAAATACTAAAATAGGTGATTTATGGTCAATTCTATGAAACGAATAAATGGACTACCTAACTGAATGTCCCTCCTATTGTATGCTACTTCCCCCACCTCCTAGATTGTAAGCTCTTCGGGGCAGGGTCCTCTCCTCCTCCTGTGTCACTGTATTGGTCTGTCATTTGCAACCCCTATTTATTGTACAATGCTGCGTAAAATGTTGGCGCTATATAAATCTTGTTAAATAATAATAATAATAATAATGTGAAGCTCAACCAGTGTAGGAGCAAAAAAAACAAAACAAAAACAATCAATGGAATCCACAGGCACCACGATGCAAATTTTAAGACTTTAGACCACACAGTCGTCATGATCCGAATACCCCTCCGCCAGGTTGTATCCAATCACGTCACAGCGGGGAGAACACACACAACACATGGCTCCTTCATTTAAATGCATTATTCATTAGAAGCCAACAAAGAAGAAGCCCGTGCCAAAAAAAAAAGGGGGCCGCTGTGACCCGGATGCACCATGCAGAACATGCCAGGTTCTCAAGAGCTTGATGGGTTTAGGATGCAGCAAGGAATAGGATTGCAGCACCAATATGTATACGAGTACCTGTTGCAACCAATTGTATCATACAAAAATGCCAACTATTGGATCTTTTGTCAGCATTCAAAAAAAAAAAAAAAAAAGAGTAATTTGTTTTCAGGCCCAGTATTGCATCGGCCCGTGTTTCCACGTGTACTGTGCAGTAATACAACATATGACCACGCAGAAGAGATCCCTTCATGTACATGGTTGTCATTCATTGTTAATAGCAACCCAAGGCCTTGCAACACAATGCGAGACAACCCACAGCACTGGGAAAGTGAAGCGTACACATTTTTGTGATGAGGTGAATTGCATTAGAACATTCAAAGTAGGTCTTCCCATTGGTAATTTTGGGCAATACTGCTCCTTACAACCACCATAAAGAAAAAGTAAACACATGCTCAAGCCAATTAGATGATCATCAGATTCTGCATGCAATGCCCACATGACCTGCAACCAACAAAAAACACTCTATAGGTAGGTTCAGACCTGCTACCTAAGTCTCACACTCCCTGTGCCTGACATTTTTGCACGGGGAACGGATTCTTAAAGAGTGAGCAATTGCAATGCAGCCAGCTGATGGCACTGGTACCTTCACTGCCACCCCTATTCATTCCATATGGGGCAGAAGCAGGGGGATGCTACCACTTAGCATCACTCAAGAGGCCGTGATTTCTGGCACGAGGAACTAGCAAGCTCACCATAGGTGTAAACCTAGCCTTACACTAACCTACAATAGAAATCTATCAAGTGATTTCTGATATTCTCCAATCATTTTCCAGATGTCCTCTCCTCCTGAATCACTGTCTGTATCTGTCTGTCATTTGCAAACCTTATTTATTGTACACCGCAGCGTAATATGTTGGGGCTATATAAATCCTGTTTATTATTAACAATACCAAAGCACCAGGAAAACAGAGCACACAGGAGAGGCGTATTGAAATCTCAATAGAAATTTAATCTCCATTTCTGAGCTGAAAAACCAACTAAGAATTATCCAGGATCAACTTCTACTTCCTGAACTGTGATATTAGCTTGGAAAGTGAGGAAAATATCTCAGGAGGGGACACCAACATCAATATCCATCTGATAGATCCTCCAGAGGAGACATCAATATCCATCCGATAGATCCTCCAGAGAGGACATCAATATTCATCTGATAGATCCTCCATATTCATCCGATAGATCCTCCAGAGAGGAC
>NC_092863.1:99152796-99159646 GCF_032062135.1 Pyxicephalus adspersus | reverse complement strand
ATAGATCCTCCAGAGGAGACATCAATATCCATCCGATAGATCCTCCAGGGGGGACCTCAATATCCATTCGATGGATCATCCATAGAAGACATCAATATCCATCTGATAGATCCTCCAGAGGAGACACCGACATCATTATCCATCTGATGGATTCTCCAGAGGGAAGTGTTGAGATAATGACAAGTTACAAAGTATTTTATATAAAATATGTTGCCAGGCCTTGAAATGTAAAAGCACTCATTTTCTTCCCTTTATCTTTACCTAGTGATCCTGCCAAAAACACCCAGTGAGTGACAACATTCCCTAATCGTGGCTTCGTAAAGGAAGTATGTTGTCAGCCTAGCATTAAAAATAAATATCACCCTCATCTCCATACCTGGAGGGGGTTGTTCTGTAGTCCACCAAAAGATCTAAGAACTATTATTAATAAAGAGGTTTTATATAGCGCCAACATATTATGCAGGTCATTGGGGGAAGGAAGGGAGCGGCTGGGGGGTATATTTCAGAAAGGTAAATGGACAAGAACTTTGGAAGGATTACTTTGTGACAAACTCTTGATTTATTCGCAGAGTCCCTCGCCATGTCGGCTTCCTTCATTTCCAGTGCTCATCGTTGCTCCTTTGAGGGCAGTTAGTGACATGACTGAACTCTGTACAGCGCTGCGTAATATGATGGCGCTATATAAATACTGTGTAATAATAATAATAATATTAATAATGACCAGTATTAGACATGTGCAGAAGGTGCAGCACCCTGGGATATGTGACATATTTATCCCAGAATGCTGCAAGTTTCCCCTTCAGTCTTTACCACCATGACCTTAAACAAAGAAGGAGACCTACCCAAAAATGTTTCAGGGGGGGAATCACATTTATATACTGCCCCCAAGTGTTATTCTAGGCAGTGATATTGTGGTGACATATGATCAATAACCTGTAATATATTTGGTAATATTTTCTGCTGATTCGGCCAGAATGTACTCAAATCCTGGAAGGACGAGACCGCAACTGAACATTTGCAGCAGTGTTGTCATTGCAAGGGGAAGTGTGTCTTGTGAGCGCTGTGCAAACTTTTTGAGATTCTTCACATACATTAGGCTTGGGGTAGAATGTAGAAGAGTTTGCATACCTGTCAGGATTTTATTACCCTGATGGACAGATGTGCCCACTTCTGTGCCGAATAATCCAGAGGAAGTGACGTCTCGTCACTGGACACACACACAGCTATAAAACATTGATGGCACCCTTTAATATGCTCCACTTCAAATATTTTTTGCATTCTGGGTTTGACTCCTCATATGTCTGATTGTTTCACATTTTTTAAGAGGAACTCCACCTATGTTTAATTGTAGTGTAGCAGAGAAGACAGAATAGCTGAATGACATTTACTGTACCTTCTCCTCCTGCCCATACCAGTCTTTAAAGTAAAAATAGTCATTATTAATGTTAATAAACAGTATTTAAACAACACCAACATTACACAGTCATGTAAATGTTTGGGTGTATGTAAAGTTTTTTTTTTTTTGATCCTTCTAGAGCAGGGGTGTCAAACTCAAATACACAGTGGGCCAAAATTACGAACTTACCAACGTCGCGGGCCAAACTTGAAACTGAAATAGCACCGCTAGTACGATTCCCTGCGTCTATACAACAGTCCAATGCGGGGCCACACATAGGCAGAGAGCCCCAGGTCTATAGACACGAGTGATGCCAGGAATTATAGTAACAGCGCTATCTCAATGCAGCGGCGGGCCAGCTGCAATTTATATTTAGGAATCCTTTGGGGGCCAAAAAAAAATGACATTGCGGGCCAGAGTTTGACACCCCTGTTCTAGAGATCTAGTGAGCGGTTAACTTCCTACGCTTTCAGACTTATCAGTTGCATTATTCTGCCCCAAATCTCTGGAATGGTCTTAGCTCCTACTTTCTCCTCATTTAAAAAAGCCCTCAATACATCTTTTTATACTCTTCTTCTGTCTCCTAAACTCTCACCACTCCCCACCATTCCATATCCCCCCTATTGTGTGATACTTCCCCCACCTCCTAGATTGTAAGCTCTTCGGGGCAGGGTCCTCTTCTCCACCTGTATCACTGTCTGTATCTGTCTGTCATTTGCAACCCCTATTTATGTACAGCACTGTGTAATATGTTGGCGCTATATAAATCCTGTTTATAATTATAAATATTAATAATAATAATAATAATAATAATAATAATAATAAAGGTAAGTGAATTGCTTCAACATGCACTGTAATTTATTTCCTTAAAATCTGTCAAGAGTTTAGCTAAATAAAAAGTATCATTGAACATTAGGGATATACAAGAGATATGGCACCACCAACCGCACCCGGAACATGCAAATAAATTCCCCGATCCACCAAACATAAAAAAAATTTACAATTGTATTGAAAAAAAAAAACAAAATTACACAAGATAAACTGTAGAAATAAATATATTGTGCATATAATACAGAATGCAAGATAAATTTATTAAAGCTCTCCGAGGCTGGGAATGATACACTTTCATCAGTGAAGCCGAGTGATTCAGCAAACCTGGAATCGATTTTTTAAAAGTCATTAACGATTTGTTGGCAAATGTTTTCAAACCTGAACAAGATCCATTCCAAGTTTGCTGGATCACCCAGCTTCACTGATAAAAGTGTATCCTCCCCAGCCTTGGAGAGCTTTAATAAATCAGGCCTGATGAGCGTTGCTATAGATGGCGGCAAAGGAAAAGCACCGGCAGACCGCAGGCAGTGACACTTTTATAGGTCCAAATGCGCCAATCAGCATCCAGCAAAAACATCACAAAAGGACTGTAGAGGAACCGACCAGCTAGGGGAAAACTGCAGCAGAGTCCCTACCCAGGAACAGCACAGCAAGGGAACTGAATGGGGGATTTAGGTGTTTTTATCTAAAGTTAAATTTGGATTTTTGCCTGGATATGGGCAGATTATTAATATTATTACACAGTATTTATATAGCGCCATCATATTACGCAGCGCTGTACAAAGTCCATAGTCATGTCACTAGCTGTCCCTCAAATGGATCACATTCTAATGTCCTACCATAGTCATATGTCGTTAATACTATCTAAGGTCAATTTTGGGGGGAAGCCAATCAACCTAACTGCATGTTTTTGGAATGTGGGAGGAAACCTATGCAGACACAGGGGGAACCTGCAAACTCCATGCAGATAGTGTCCTGGCCGACATTGGAACCTGGACCCAGCGGTGCAAAGCCCAGAGTGCTAACCACTGAGCCACCGTGCTGCCCATAAAAAGACTCAGAAAAGACCTGCTCTGCAAGTAATAATTCATTATTTAATGTAATTTGTACATACAAGCAGTGTAAATACCAACATTCGACCTGCCATTAACCTCTTGCAGTGTCAGTGAATAGAGAAAAGAAGCAGTTCATGTGCTGACAGGAAGCATGCTGATAGGAGGAGAGAGCCTAGAAGTCCAACTCCAACCCTATTTCCATTAGTAACCTCTTTTCCCGGCAGCTCCCATTGGCTGGTGGTATTAGGGGCCACCATTCACAAACTAGGTGTACAGGGGTTCAGCCAATGCCAGGACCCAGCGTCCTCCAGATACTAATGACCTACAAAGCCCCGTGTGAGATCTGCAGCGTGTTGGGATTCTGAGCTCCATGCCGAGCAGTAAAACAGCAATCAGAGAGATATTTGGGAGAATCTGCAGCCACTGATCACCTATATTGATCAAGAAAACCATATCAGGACATGCTGGGGGTTGTAGTTCCAATGAATTTGTGTCATGTACAGGTGAATTGGGACTTTAAAGAAAGTCTCCCTGCCCATACAAAGTAAAGTGACCGTGTTTCTGCAAATGTCCCCCAAACCCCTGGACCCCCCCTATAGTCAGTACACCATCACCCCAACACTGACTGGTGGAGAACGTGACCCCATGTGACAGCATTTGGGTCTAGCAGCCAAAAGCACAGCCTGACCAGTGTCACATGACTGGCCTTTGGAGGAAGCCTTGTCCCATTGACCTACATGGGAAAGGTGACAGGGTCGCTTTAAAGAGGACCTGTCACCATATTAATAATTCTTGTAAACGTGTGCACATTTTAAGGGCTTCTCACCAGCAATGCATTGAGTTCTTGGGTCTGTTCCCTTGCTGTACCCAATATAAGTAATCCCCCACCCCTGCACTAAGTTCCTGGGTCCATATGCCATCTGTGCCCAATATGAAAGATCCCAAGTTCCTGGTTCTAAACCCCTGCTGTGCCCAAAATGAGGGCTCCCCCCATCCTGCGCCAAGTACCTGGTTCTGTACCCCTGCTGTGCCCAATATGAGGGCTTCCCCCATCCTGCACCAAGTACCTGGTTCTGTACCCCTGATGAGCTTGCTTGTCCCTGCACCGAGTTCCTTGTTTTGCACCTCTGCTGTGCCCAATATCAGAGATCCCCATCCCAATTTCCTGGTTCTGTACACCTGCTGTTCCAATTATAAAGCCCCCCCCCTCCAATACCTGCACCATGTTCATGGTTCTGTACCCCTGCTGTGCCCAATATGAGGGCTTTCCCATCCTGCGCCAAGTACCTGGTTCTGTTCCCCTGTTGTCCCCATTATAAGGGTTCCCCCATCCCTGCACCGAGTTCCTGGATCTGTACACCTGTTGTGGACCCTAAACCAGGAGCAGCCGCTGCCAGAAGTCAATCATGGAGACAAATCAGATTTTGCAAAAAATAAATAAAAATAAATTGACAAAAAAAAAGTAAATATCACAGAGCTCCTATTGTGCTTGCAGCAAGGCATGCTGGGAGCTGTAGTTCCCTGGCACGGATTTGGAGGGCTGACATCGCTGTTCCGGCCAGTCCTGGCGATCACCTCCAGCGGTTTCAGCCCACAAATCACAGCTGGAGCTCTCATCATGCCAATGCCTGGCAATCCCAGAATACATCGGGCAGTCGGGGGGCAACTATAGGTCAGGCAGACAGAGAACTACAAGTCCCAGCACCTCTGGACAACGCACATCCGGCACCGGTGTAATTCCTGCAACACCAAGTCATCCCTGACACTGCACTGTGCCTGATGGGGTCTGAGCTGCCAGCACACTCTGGATAGCGGGAGGGGATGGCAGGCTTCTAAGAGTACCTGTCATGTCCGTTCATTACAACCAAGAATAACACCGCGGCACACAGCTCCTCACGTAACAAATTCACAGGATGATCACAAGCAAAGTACGCCGTGTCCCTTCCAGCCACAGCAGGTTAAATATTAAATCCGGGCAAACAATGAGACACCCAAAACCCGAGCACCAAGGTCTGCCCTACAGAGACCCCCCATCCCCCTACAAAGGGTACCGGTCACATGCAACCCAAGGTCACATGATATTATGTAACATTGACCAATAGCTTTGCAGTACCCATAGGCTGCCAGTGTATTGTAGAAGGGTGAGTACCTGTCATTTCGCTCTGACGGACCAAGCCAACCAATCACAACACGATATCAGTGATTGCTTTCACAACAAGTACATGGCCATAATGAGCGAATCGCGTGGGGACCAGGAAGCTCATTGGTCATTGGGCTGTAGGGTGGAGCTTGTGACCTTAGGACTTTGCTTTGTATTTAAGATGCTCCATCGCATTTCGAGGTCTCCAGGTCTTCATTGAGCTGGGACAGGCAATGCAGAATATTTTTAAAGAATTCCGGCCCTGATGAAGGGATTCCTGGCCCACGAAATGCATTGGAGGATCTTGTTGAACACAAAGCAAGGCCGAAGTACCCAGAGGATCAACATGGCCCCTTCACCTTCTAATCTTTTTCACAAGATATGGCCCAAAAAGGGTCCACAAGGCCAGATAACATAGAATACATGGCCCCGCATACATCCAGACCCCCAAGAAAGAGTACCTGTCATTCACACCAATGCCTCGGCAGTGTCACTAGGCCCAGTTTGGTAACACCCCATTACTGGGGGTCAGAGGTCACACCTTGAGGGATCCCTATTTATTGTACAGCGCTGCGTAATATGTTGGCGCTATATAAATCCTGTTTATTAATAATAATAATAATAATAATGGGGGTCACACCTTGAGGGATCCCTATTTATTGTACAGCGCTGCGTAATATGTTGGCGCTATATAAATCCTGTTTATTAATAATAATGGGGGTCCCCAATTTTACATCTACAGCCCCTCAACACAGGGCCAGCACTGCCACCCCACATAGCACAAAAGGGTACCTGTCATCCCCACCATGGCAGGAGAAGGCCAGGTCCCTGCCAGGAACAATACACAGAACTCCAGCACTGCTGACTGACTGGTACTCTTTATTTACCTCCCCCTGCCCCTGAAAGTTCCAGGCAGCGGACAATGCCACGGCAACCGCTTGCCACAGCCGGGGGCCACAGGGGCCCCACCATCCCCACCCCCTCCATGGTACCCTGCACTCACCCCAGGAGAGAGGAGAAGCCGCTGCCCGGAAGGGCCGCCCGCCGCACACTGACACTGTAACAGCCTGACAGAGAATGCACGATTGTGACGTCACAGAACCACCCAAAGCCGCACCACGTGGAGCCGCCGGGCACGCAGGGAAATGTAGTCCTCAACCTGAGAATGGGCGAGGCTTGTCAGGGGCTGTTCTGCTGTGTCAGTGGGATCAATCGTAAAAAAAAGGAGTCAGTGCTTCTGAACAGCTGATAACTCAACATTAGTGCCAGTGGTGATGATCACTGTGGGCTACAAGACTTAAAAAGTCACATATATATTTAATTTAAAAAAATCAATAAAACACTAGAAAATCTATATTTGTCATGTAAAATATAATAAATGAGATGGTGTTAAGTAAATTGATACCAAACACACACAAATTAAAAATG
>NC_092863.1:99149695-99152520 GCF_032062135.1 Pyxicephalus adspersus | reverse complement strand
TTTAACATGCACTTGTGAACTTACAGCACTAGTGTCAATGGGCCTTAAATAATATTCTAGAATTATTTCTCTCATGATGACATATGCAGCGATACTTCTTATGGTGTAGTACTTGCCATGGCAGCAAGGGGTTAAACTGTATGTCAACACCAAGGGCCATGTAATAGGGGTAATTTATTTGCAGCAATATTTTTGTTTTATTTCCCACTAAGGATATTGCATTCTGTTTTCTAGGGAATTAGTAGCTATAGGCATTGCATTTGGACCGGTTTGTGTGTTAGTAGCGTATCAGGGACAGTCCGACTTCATTCACATGTATTGCCAAGCTGCTAATCCCATCTGGGCAAATATATACAGCAGCTGGAGAGCGGAGATATGTCAGCTATAAAACATGGCTGTGGAAAGGTAAGCATATCTGTATTTCTTTTACAGGTGAGCTACTGATAGTAAAACAATAGCTGAAATCTATGGAGGTCATGGGCCTAGGCCTGGGCCTTGACAACACTAGGTTGTTATGGTAATGGCGATTTTACATGGGTAGGTAGGCATCAAATTTACACCCACGCAGTAGAGAAAAAAACAAAAAAGGAGGCGGAGAACAAAGGACAAATTACCAATATTGTCCATGGGCCCCTGCAGCTGATCTTTCCTCCATTACTGAATTTCCATGCCTTGTTTGCATTGCATCTCTGCGGAGGCGGCCATCTTGGTAGTGTTTGACCACTCTCCCTGTTCTGAGCGCTTTGTGTTGCATTTGTAATGCGGCTGCCATATACCAATGCCCAAACTCAGGAAACAATAGATTTTGTTTTAGGGCCACACTGACATCATGAAATTATATTGTTCCCCCTTTCCCTGGCCTAAACTAATCCACCATGCCCTTGTTTGTTTACATCCAGTGAGGCCTACACATTACAGGCCCTCATGGACTTCGTTTTACATTTGTTTAGGCATAATGTCTATTGAATTATCAGTCTTTTCTCAGCATAAATCAGCATTTTCACATAAATTAGTTTTATTTTTTAAAGTATAAAATAGGTGTGACTTGGCAGTGCTGATTTTAGGAGGCTCGGGCTTCTGTACCTATACTCTCCTGAGATATAAATCTTGCCCTGTCTATAACATAGCAAATATTTTTTCTTTTAGATCACCTCTAGCAATTTTAGTTGCACGAGGAAGCTAAAAATATATTTTGCATACATGTTGTTCACTATCAGTGTGGTACCATATGCAATATACATTGTTCTGGTACTGTCAATATTTATAAACAATTGGTTTCTCCTTGTCATTGCATTTTGTCCACCTATGCATCCCAAGGTACACGGGGCGAATGGGCCCACTGAGATATTAGTGAGGCGAAACAAATTTAGCTGCGTTCATCCCTATTTAAATCCCACTCCTGGAGACGGGTTAGAGAATGGACTACCCCAGCCAAAAAACAGACGATATAAATGAGGAACAAAAACCATTAGCAGGCTGTGTGTGAGCAGCTGATACATTCTCGGCATAGAGAACACCAGCATTTCCCTATGTTCTTTGCCCTCGGCCATTTCTTTTTTTTTTTTACAAATCATACCAAAGGGCGATTCAGCAGTGCAGACACCAAGGGACCAGACCCGAATACCTTACACGGTCCCTTAGAGAATAGCAGCAATGCACCCGTCAGTCTCAGGAGGAATGTATAACAGTAAATACCCTGAGGGGGCCAAATGATTTTATTCTGGTTGTCAGGGAGATGTTTATATGTGAGTGGTTCCTTTTCACCCGCCAGGAAAATTTGGCAGCTTTATGTAATGGGCCGCCATTGTTCGTAAGAAAATAGATCCTCAGGACAGATGCAAACATACGAGAAGGGTATGTGCAGTCCGGGTATAAAAAAGAATTGTGCCTGCAGCAGGATTTGACGATTATGGCATTTTGGGTTTGGGGGAAATTATTTACTGCTACTGTAAATAGAACAACATAGTATGTTACGGCTTTATCTGGGAGTCTATTACCAAAATATTATTTTTTAGGCAGTCATAGTTTTTTTTTTTTTTGTATATGGTACTAAGAGCTTAGCACCTTGGGACTTACCTGACCTGTAATCTGCAGCTGCCACACCTTCCTTTTAACATCACCCATGTGCACCCAGTATAGCCTCCAGTGGCTTTGTGTTACCTACTGGCCAAGGTGAGCACACACACTGATCACGATTTGCACACTTATCCTAACCTATCCCCTGACTCCAGAATAGCCGGGGGGCAAATACCTTGCCCAGCATCTGACTATCTCACCTGTGTTAGCAATCCTGTAGTTCCTGTAAGTGTTATGGGTGCAGCTTTGATTGACCATCTGATCATTTGCTGCCTGGACCAACCTCTGCTTGGCCTCTAGCTCTCACCGCCCCCTCTAATACCTCACCTGGCCTGTTGCTGTTTGACAGCTTCATTCTCTTATCTGTTCTTACCAGATTTTTCGGTTTGACCCTATCAACCTTTTGTGCGACTTTCTGTCTTTGTGTGTCCTTGCCAGTCAGAAGCCATCCTTTGCATACTCCAGCTTTGGGGGTTTATAAGTGATGAGGTGGCACAGGCTTCCCAAAGGTGAGCGGAGACCAGTCCATAAGTCAAGACTACAGCTGTAGATTGGTAGCATTGGCATCTGATTAAGTCGTGCATTGTACCATGGCCTTACAGTTTTGATATCTGTGGCTAAATTCAGAAAATTTAATCTCACTTCCTGTCCCTGTAACAGTTGGATCCCAAAATATCATAGTTGTCACAGACACAAACATTGGTGATGATGTCTCTTACAGGTGAAATTTCCTTTGGGGTAAAATTCCT
>NC_092863.1:99142477-99148862 GCF_032062135.1 Pyxicephalus adspersus | reverse complement strand
CAGAACAAATTGTTGGGTTATAACATTCCCTGCTGTATTTAAAACTAAAAAGTTTGTGCTATACATAGTTTTGGATTATTAGAGGAAACCTACATTAAATAAGTGTATACAAACTCCATGCAGACTGTGTGCCTATTGGAAAGGCGTGCATGCCTGGCGCAGTGATGTTGTTGAGTTACTGTAGTATTTAGTAAATCTAATCTTGTTTTTCTCACCTGACATTTTCCAGATCGGAGCCGTCATGTTCTATTAAACACAGGCTATTTATAGAAGACGGATCAGCTATCTGCATGGGAGCTGCGCTCTGCCTCTAATCTCCGATACATTATGGTGTATCAGTCATTCACACAGACACTGCGCTTATACATTCACACAGACACTGCGCCCATACATTATGTATCACAAATCTGTTCTTTCGTGGGATCACCCAGGTAGACGAGGTCGGGTTCCGTTCTCCCCTGACCCCTTCTCTGCTTTAAAAATAATTTAGATTTTTATTACATTATTATAGCCCCAGTGATAGCTAGTCTATGCTTCTCTATGCAATACAGTGTGATTGGGGCTGGTGGGAGGGGCCATGAGGGTGCTGTGCATGGATTCCTGACAACATAACAGCATCCTTGCATTGATACTCTGATGCGAACAGTGGGCTGGGTCATAGGAAGAGTTATGCAAAAAAAAATGTCTTAATGGGTGGAGGAGTGGGCAGATCTAAGCACAATGTATTTGCATGCAGACCATCCCAGGTAATGGCCACAAGCAATGCTGAACCTACATTAATTAAAGAACATAAATCCAATTTAATGCTGAAAGGGGCGGATTCAGGGACAATAAGACCGAGGAGGGAGGGGCTAGATGATACCGGATGTCCTCCAAAATGGAGGCGGGCTCTATTTGCTGCAGCTTCTAATTGTAAGAATCTCACCGTGTGCACTAAAAGCTATTTCAGTCCAGGAGAGGAGCTGGTTCAACTGTACAAGACTGCATGAAAAACTGAAGGTCAAATTCAATACAAGGAAGACTGGAGGGTAGATTTATTTAAAAGACAGCTGGAGAGAATTTTCAATGAAGGGGAGGCTGGGGGCAGATTTAATAAAGGAAAGACTAGAGCAGATTTACTAAGGGGGAAGCTGGTATGCAGGTTTATTGAAGGGAAGGCTGGAGGGCAGATTTATTGAAGGGGTGGCAGATTCAATTAAGGGAAGGTTGAAGAAAATTTTCAGTGAAGGGAAGGCTGGGGGACAGATTTATTAAAGTAGGGGCTGGAGGGAATTTTCAATGAAGGGGAGGCTAGAGGGCAGATTTAATAGATAAAAAGGCTGGGGGGCAGATTCAATGAAAGCAATGCTGGCGGGCAGATTTAATAAAGGGAATGCTGGAAGGAATTTTCAATGAAGGAATGGCCAGAGGCAGATTCAATGAACCAAAGTTGGGGAGGGAGGCTGGGGGGCAAATTTATTAAAGTGAGGGAATATTCAATGAATGGGAGGCTGGGGGCAGATTTAATGAAGGGAAGACTAAGAGGCAAATTTTATGATGGAATGACTAGTGGGCAGATTAAATGAAGGGAAAACTAATAAGCAGATTCAATGAAGGAAAGACTGAAGGGCAGATTTAAGCAGTTCTCTAGCTTTATAACTTTGCACAGATTACAGAAGTACCCCTCCCCTGATATACCACAACAAAAAGATGAACTGAATTTATTTTTTTAATGTGATCAATTGTTGATATCATCACTGTATAATAATACATAAAACTTCCAAATGGTAAACTGGATAGAAAGATTTTCTAATTGTTCTCATTAAATCACATTAACAAATGTTTGAATCTTGGCTGAAAACATTATTAGGTAGGTACGTACCATGTACGTTGCATTGTGCTGCAGTGGCCAAACAATAAATTGGGGTTCTTTAAGGGCCCATTTGTAGGTAATACGCTGCACTAAGGTGTATATAGGCGGCATCTATTTCAATTTACCTGTACTTAAATTTGCAGGATGTATTCATTTTCATCTGTCAGTTGTTTTCACCTTCTGAATAAATGCACACATAGGAGTGAATGGAGTCTTACTGTTTAATGCGGGTTAGAGTTGCAGGAATTGCATAGTGTGTAATGATCCACACAACATATCCCAGCTAACCCAAGGGCCGTGTGGACACCTGACAGGCTGCAGGGCCAAGCTTGTTGTGAAACCGTCTTATAGGGATTACAGGCTAAATGTCACCAGCTTCTCCCGAAGACACTCGGCTTACCACCAGAATAGTATTTGTCTTGTACAGCAGAGGTGAGGAAATTACACAAGAAGGGCCACAGGATGAACAAAATCAGTGGTGACCAGTGGCTCTAAATTGTTACAATATTCTAGAATTTAGGGTTCCCCACCCCAAAATTGTAACATGGTATCTTTTTGAATAGACAAAATTTTGCAGCTTGATTTAGGAACCAGTGACAGCATCCATCCTCTTCCCATCACCCAGCCAAATCCCATTCAATGGTCAGAGTATTTCTGGTAGCCCACCTGCGAGAGGTATGAGTAAGGGCAAAATGTTCTTGAAAAACTCCAATATTTACCCTAAGAGGGAATCTGTCTACTCGGCAATCATAGCTGAGACCTGCTTGTGCTGCACCTCCTACTCTTTCTAACTCAGGGGAAAGTTGTTTGTGGTTCTCAGACGAGAGTTTGAAAGACAAAAAGTTAAAAGGATGATGATTTTTGGCAAGATCATAAGGTATTTTTCTGTAATTGCAAAAAACGTGTATGCAGTGGAAAAAGGGAAATTAATGCAGCCACCGCATCTAAAGACTGGTAAGTTGCAATATATTGAACTTTTG
This sequence comes from Pyxicephalus adspersus, assembly GCF_032062135.1. Classification (NCBI taxonomy): domain Eukaryota; kingdom Metazoa; phylum Chordata; class Amphibia; order Anura; family Pyxicephalidae; genus Pyxicephalus; species Pyxicephalus adspersus. The sequence goes on along the minus strand of NC_092863.1, from coordinate 99,146,030 downwards.
CTCTTGGATTTAGTTACGCTTCTTGCCCCTACTCATTCACCCCCTTGAATTTAGCCACAGTGGTGAGATGATGCTAGACAATGCCATGTTCTGAAAATAAAAATTCAGAATTTCACTCATTCCTATTGCTGATTATTCCCAGTGGGTGTTTCACCATGCATATTTATGTTCCCAATCCTCCAAGATGGAGGTATGTGGCCTATTGGACCATTGTTATGGGAAGTGTTGACTGATGGAAGTATGACCCCTGTAGTAGACACTACTCTTGAAGCCAAATAGGTAAATGGCTTGATCAGATTTTTTTTTTTACAGCTCTAGTCAATGCACGATCACTGAACTACCGCACACACAACAGATAGCGAACGATCGTCGCCCAATCAGATCCGGCGGGATGGTCATTCGTTTCCAGCCTTTTTTCTCGTTTATTGTCCTAGTTGGCCAGTCGTTGTTTACTTTTTTTGTTAACGATTATCGGACGTTAATCGTTCGTTTCCAACGATAATTATTGCACGTGTGTACATAGCCTTAGGTATTTGGGTTGGTCAAATGTTTGTCCAGCACTGATGGAAGACACTTAGACCGTGACAGGTTACCTTTCAGATCTGCTCACCCTGCAATGGGCACATGTTAGGTTAAGAATACACTAAAGCTGGTTATGATATTGGAGGTTTTAGTAAAGCTGTGTGGCCTTTGCCCCTTTTCCACCCTATCTCACCTTGGCAACATTTCTGGGCAAGATGACTTAGTATGGTTATGTCTTCTGGCCCATGTTTCTTCTAGCCATGACTTTTGCAGGCCCATCAGTGGCGTGAAGAATAGACAAATGGTTCAATGCCTATCCATCTTGGTAAGATCGGTCTTTGCTCTGAAAGTAAAGTGCTGCGTCATGGTAATACTACAATACCATCCTCGGCTATTTATCTGTCCATGATAGTAGTCACTGCAATACAAGTGTTTACTGGTCTAATTACATTTCCTGTCTACGTCTTTATTCTGTTGCCAACGTTACCAAGGACACACGCACAATGTTCTTCAGATGCTGTAAGACAAACATTTAGGAAGAATTAAGCTACAATGCCAGGGGATCCATCAGGCCATTCAGAAAACTGAATTATATAACACCTTATCTTCAAACATATTTCATATCTACCAGTTTCCACCATTAGGGGGCAGAAGACTTCCTCTGTAGCCTTCAAAGCATTTTTCACATCCTCAAATGTTTCATTTTTTAATTTCATTGCACCCAATGTTGGTAAGACTAGTGAGGGGAATGTGCTTAGGTTTGCATGCTGATTAAAATAGGGCCACTATAGTGGTAAAAGAGTATAGTAATAAACGAAAACAGGGAATTGCATTTTATTATTTCCCAACTTTCCTAGTTTCTAAAGGGGTATTCCATATACATGTATAGGTGCATATTTATATGTATAAATTTATGTATCTACATTCACTGCAGGTGAATCTTTCAGGTGTGCTTGCTTTAAACACACAGTGACAGTGGAGTTGGTGTAGGTGTAAAATGAGAAAAGATGTGAGTCCGCTTGTTCTAATAACATAATCCATTCACGAAGGTGCCATGGAGTCTGGGATGGGTTTTAATGATCTGAGTTACATGGCTGTGGGGGTGAGTGGTTGTCATATTTCGAGGGTCCCCACCCCTGTTTCAGGATGGTTGTTCTTGTTTGATGTCCATGTGACTAAGAATTATTACCTATAACAGCCTTTCTCTACCTTTTTACATAGGGGGAACCCTTGAAATAACCTTCAGGGAACCCCTTCTAATAATACTATATCCGCAGATCACAGCATATTAGTGTGCCGATCAGTGGGAAGAACGTCACCCTTACAGAAACCCAAAAAGATCATTGGTGTCAGTTAAACTGACCTGAGAGGTACAGATTGCTCATTGATCAAGGAACCCCTAGCAACCTTTGGAGGAACCCTATGGTTCCACTGAACCCTTGTTGAGTTTAGGAACCCTGTTCTATACCATAACCTTGATACGAAGAAACGTTCTTTGTTTCTTGATCACTAAAATGTGTCAGGACCTCCACAAGTCAATCTAGGAAGGAGCCAAGAATCTGATGGAAGTGCAACCAATTCTGAGCAAACCAGGGGCATAACATGATTGGTGAAATGGTAGAACATCATAGTACATCACCTCATGACAGTACAAGCAATGGAAATAGAAGGAATGGAGTCTCTGTACCTATTGCAGTCCTTTACAATGTCCATTAAAGAGGTTGGTGGTGGTGACGTGGTGGTAGGTTGTTAGAGTTGCCTTCTCTAATTTTCTTCCAACCATTCCTTTATAGTTTTTTTGTTCTCCTGTGTTAAAAGAGACAACTACTTAGCTATCTTGGAGAAAAAATACAGATAGGAAACTCTGGCAATGAATAGGGTGGATGGATTGATGACCTACCTGAGGAAAATGCAGCAAAGGTTGTCTGTTTGAGTAGTGCAGGAATTTATGGAGATGGTGGAACTTTACTTGATTCAGTGTCTATGGCAGGGTTTCCCAATCAGAGTTCCTAGAGCTTACTAGGGTTATCTTGAGCAATGAGCAGTTCGTGCTTCTCAGTTCAGTCTAAGTGACACCAATGATCTTTTTGGATATCTGTAAGGGCGACATTCTTCCCATCGTCAGCAAAGTACGCATGACCCAATGACCACCATGCTAATAGATCATGAGCAGTGGATATATTCATTAAAGCAGGGGTTCACTAAACCCCTAAAAACTATTTGTTCCATGTAAAAAAGTCAAGGAAGCCTGATCTATTGTCAGATCAATGCTTTAGTGATCTGACACTAAAACTGGTGATAGGTTGTACATCAACCACATTATGTAGCCAGACAGAGAGGAGCTAAGCAGGAAGGTGGACCTTTGGAAATCCAATAATGATCCATAGAAAAGCAGGAGGAATAGGCAGTATAGCAGCATTAGGTGTTTTCATAGAAAGAAATAGAACCTTGCCTATTTCCAGCATGTTTTTTGCACTGTGCCAGCACCCCAAAGACAAGTACCCCCTCTGACCTCTGACAAGTAGCCCTACGGAACACAAATTGGGGCCACCAAAATGCAAAGCTTCCCTGGCTCAGTGGCTTTTTTCTAACACAACAAGGGGCCAAGGGCTCAAAAAAACTCCTTTTGGGGGGCATATGACTGTGGCCCACCAGAGATTTTTCCAGTTTCCCCATGGGCCAGTCTAACCCGATCAATATTGAGCCAATAATGATACTCTTCCAATCCAACACTAGCACCTGGCCTCACAAATGCTCGTTTGACTTATTGGGTACAAAATTTTGTAAAAAGGCTTTCCAGAAGAGTGGAGGGTGTTATAAATGAAGCTTGGATTCCATAATATTGTCCACAAGTTTATAAAAGAGGTGGAGCCATGAAAACCTTAGCAGCAACCACTTCATTTCAGGAGGTTAAAAAGTGTTTTTTTTTTTTGACCAGTAGTTTAACGGTGCATAATAATTGTCACCCTCGGATGTACAGCATTTCCTCCAAATAGTTATTTACCAAGAAGAACTCTGGAATGCACCCCAG